>NC_056733.1:814794974-814929974 GCF_019279795.1 Protopterus annectens
TTAAAGATTGCTTTGGAACATTTATCAAGGCCAAATGACATTCTTATATCATCTGAGAAAGTTTTGACCACTTATTATTGTGCTTTCAGTTCCTCATCTAATGAACTATATAGTTGTAAATCATCCACAAAAAAAAAAAAAAATGAGAAATCTTTACACTTTGTTGTTTTCTGAGAGCCAAATGGTAGCCGTGACCTAATTTGTTAAGTAGACAGCTTAATGGGTTAAGGGCAAGACAAAAGAGGAGCGGTGACAAAGAGTCACCCTGGAATATGCCCCTTTGAATTGTTATCTCTCTAATAATAATTTGTCTTTTATCGTAGCTTAACTGCAGATTGGTTTGCCACTGTTTCGTGGTCATTATAATGTAATCGATCAGTGTAGGGTGTGTTATACATTTATAAGCTCTCTTTTATCCACAATGTTTGATGTTGTCAATTTTTTATAGTATATCAATGACATACTTAGATTCTCCCCCTTTTTAAAGTTTTCCATTATCACTTTAACAACAAATGATCTGTTGTTCCATGTGACTTTTATTTGTTACCCTTTTGTTCTAATGCCAAGATTGAGTTTTCTTCTAAATGACTATAAACTCTCTCAGCATCTGTTCCAGTGTACAGTTTATACATCATCGAAAGGCAAGATATTGATCTATAGTTTTTAGGATAACTTTCAGTTTTGCTCTTAAGGAGGAGTATTGCTTTTTTCTGTTGTTAACCAAGTTGGTGTCTGCTCAGGGTGAGCATATAAACATTTCTTACTCATAGCTAAATCTTGATGTAAAGATATTAATACTTTCAGCCAGAAGTTAGGTACTGTATCTGGGCCTAGGGTTTTCCAATTAGGAGCTTTTTTTAAATTTGTTTCAATTTCTCTGGCCGGTACTTCATCCCATTTCATATCCTGTACATTTAAACTTTTTATTATTTCTTTTATTTCTTCTATCCATTCCACATCTTTGTTATATTTCACAGGATCGTCATAGATATTTCTCCAAAATGTGTCTATTTCTTCTTTGTTTGGTGGTGTTTCAGTTCCCTTTGCCTTGTTTCCCAATTCTCTATAAAGCTTTTTTGGATCATCAGTAAGTTGCATGTTTTGTACTTTTCCTTTATATTTATCTGCATATCTTCTAAGTTGCTCTGCCTGTGCTGATATCTTTAGTTTATTTGCAATAGTATATGATAGATCCTGATCTGTTCTGATACTGTGCATTGCTTTTATTACGTCTATTGTTATAAGTATTATTGCTGATCTTTTCCCTCTTATGTACTCTTGTAAGAGTGACACTTCTTGTCTTAATTGCTGTATACTTTTCTATATTTCATACTTCAAAGATGGCATTTGACTTCTCCCCTTCCTTTCCATTATTGCCTTTTGTTCTTGTGGAAAAACTTAACCTGTTATTAATTTAGTTGCTCAGTATTATATGCTATTTACTTCTGTTATATCGTATGAGTTTCTATGCATAGTCCTGATTAATGTGTTCATTTGTTTTATCAAACTTCTAACATTTTGGTTCTTATTGCCTTTCTGTAGTCTATTTCTTTCATTGATCTTAATATGTTTATCCACCTCTATTAAATCAAGCAACTCTTCCCTTAGATCATTTCTGCTAAACTGAGGCAGGGTTGGCTCATGGTATTGGACTGCTGGGCTGCAACCTCATCCACCTTTCTTCAAAAAAAAAGGAAAATCATTAATTATTGAACTTTACACACTAGTAGCAGTTTTAACTGCAAGCTAGTGTGTAATGGCAAATGCTTGTGTTCCGTTTTAAAAATATATATATTTTTGTCTTTGGACTGTTTTAAAACCAGTCTGGATTGGGAAGACCACAGGCAACAATGAAGATGCCCAGAAGTCATTGCAGTTTTAACACCAGGAAATAGGATGCTGACCGGACTGTGAAGTCAGCAGCCTGTCATATAATCTGAGTACGTGTGTGACGCAGCTGCTGATTAGTCCTGTTACTCTCGTGTTCTCTTCCTTCTCTTTAGTTGCGAGGGAGAGATCGAGAGACTGGAGAGATGAGCAATGAGCAACCAAAGAAGAGAAAAGCAGCAATCGGAATGGATTAGTGTTTAAACTTTAAGGTAAGTTTTCAGTTTTTTTTTTTTTTCTGGCAGGGCCAACCAGATAATTTCTGCATTTCTTTTTTTTCTGACAGGGTCAACCAGATTATTTCTGTATTTAATTATTTCCTAGCAGGGTTGACCAGATTATTTCTGTATTTAATTATTTCCTAGCAGGGTCGACCAGATTATTTCTGTATTTAATTATTTTCTAGCAGGGTTTCCCAGATGCTTGTTAAGTCTTGGTGCAGTCTCCTGTATAAATTATCTCTCTGACACCCTGGGCCTGTAGGCTGGTAGGGTCAAGCAGATAGTAGAATACTGAATCTGTAGTGAGATGTGAGTTTTAGGGGCAATTTGTAATGTTTTTCTAACAATATCCTGACATAGTCAACCAGATACTAGTAGGTAGTCTTATGTGTTTTGGGGGCTGTTGAGAACTTTCTGTTTCTTTTTTTTTAAATATAATATTCTGGCAGGGTTAACCAGATACTATGAAGGCAATGTGTTTTGAGGACTGTTGATGATGATTTTCTATTTCTAATATAATAAACTGGCATGGTCAACCAAGTATTAGTGACTGAGCACTTATTTTATGTAAACTGGTAAGCATGGTCAGGGTTGATCCCACTGTAACATTGCTTTTCCCCTTTCTAGTTGGCCCCTCCCCTTTCTAGTTGGCCCTACCCATTCAGCTGCCTCCTGCAGCCCCCCCCTTTGACTTGAAGTCACCAGATGCCACTGAACTGAGGGCAATTCTTTGTTCTCCATTTCCTGTGGGCATTCTACAGAAAGTTTCAGAACACTTTCCTGTGACATATTCTTTTTAGTTTCATCCTATGTCATCTATTGTTTTTTTTTCACATGGGAACTCACTGACTTATCACTCCACAACATTTATTGCATCAGAGTTGCCACAGTTTCCTGTTCCTTCCTTTGCTGTGCAACTCCAACTGAACTTTTATACTGCTTTCCTATTGAAGTCTCCAAAGTATCTTCATATGGCAACTAATCAGATGTTTCCTGCTCCACTGGTTTCCCCTTAATTTGGGAATTCATTATTCTATCCTGATATGGTGTTATCAGAGTTAGATTTTCGACAAGAAATCCTTCACTTTGCAGGTAATCCATAACATCAGTTTCTGTTTCTTCAACGTTTCCATTACCAATCCATCTTTCTGCTTTGCCTCTTTGATTTCTTATTTTTTATATTGCAAAATTTTCCATATCTGGATGCCTTTGTCTGTATTTCGCTTCACATTTCTTTGGCGCTGTTCTTTTTGTATTGATTCATTTTGCTTTCTCCTTTGCATAAATATTGCATCATATGAAATCTCTTTTTCTTTCCCATGTCCATATTTCTACTTCAGATGTCACCTGCTGCTATTGTTTCTCCTTACTTGGGGGATTCTCTGTTCCATCATGCTGTGACATAATCCATGTTAGACTTTCTACACTACATCCTTTACTTTACAGGTATTCCATAACTTCTTTCTTATTTTTTAACTTCTTCTTCTTCTTCTTTACTAATCTTCTGTTCTACATCCCCCTTTGCCGTCTTAATTTTGTATTGTGAAATTTTCCATATCCTGGTGCCTTTCCTGTATTTCTCTTTCAATATCTTTGGGGCTGCTTTTTTATGTTGATTAATTTGGCTTTCTCCTTTACATAAATATTGCAGCATATCAGATCTCCTTTTCTTTCCAGTGTCCACATTTCTTTTTTATACCTTTCAAAAATCTTTACATTTTGTTTTAAAGTTTCACAGTTCCTAAATCACTTCTTTTTCCAAATGGCCAAAGGTTTCATTGTCTATATAATGTTTTTTCATGAATCTATTGTATTAAGGAACACACATTTGCATTTGAAGCTTTTGACAGTTTTTCTTGTGCAAGTATTTTTCTTTTCTCTAATTTCTCTCTTCATCTTTTTGTATATCTTCTGTCCAGAAATTCATGGCTTCTTGCATAATAGTAATAATACAGAATTAATTTCTTATCCTCAATAGTCTAGCCTATCATCTTTATGACTCTTCTTTGGCCTATCGGTTTTTGTGAATTTGTAGACTACTACTTTCTTCTACAGTGGGGGCCATCAGCCCTCTAAGCCTGGCCTAACTCCATTGTAGGAATGTTTCTGTGTCTTGAGGATTCAACACTGTCATTTTTTTCAGTCCTGGCACCAGTGTGCCTAGGGGGTTGGGCATATTTTTATCCTGTGACTTGTGCACCTAGCTGTTTATTTTATTTTTTAACCTACTTCTGTCCATGATAGATGTTATATATAATACAGTCCATACATCAGTGTTGTCTTGATGAGATTTTGTACAAAACAGAGTCCACCTTGTAAAGGTACACACCAAGACTTGAGGATGAACTCAATTCCAGCAATACTACTCTCTGTCACTTGCCAATTTTATCATCTCGCCATTTGAACCCCCTAACTCTTTGAGGTTAGAGTAATCAGTCTATAGATTTTAAAAACAGTAATCTGGAAGAGCATAGTATTTACCTGAAGTTTACTGCTATTAATGGGAGACGATACATAAGCTTATACATTAATACATTTCTTACTAAAACTTTTCTGTGTTCTAAAGAGACATGATTGGATAAAATGTAGCTTGATTTAGGCTTTGTTGTTACCCTTGCCTGCCAACAGTTCTGTATGATAGAACTTAATTAAGAAAGAGATGTATGTATTAGCTACGGACTTTTATCTCTAAATGTTTTCTTAATCAAACATCTTAAAGAGATTTTCTTAGCTCCAAATTTGTTTTTTACTGTTTATGGAGAGCATTTTTTCCTTTAATCCAGTTAGATACATTGTTGTCATTCCATAACATATTTTCTAATGAGTAAAGAGTCAGTTAGGACATATGTATGAGAATATCATCCATATATATTGTCTATTCAATTCTCTAACCTCTTTCATGGAAAGTTCCAACTCATCCCTTTCAAAGTAGACCAGGATACCGTATACTTTCACTTAAGTGGAGAGACACTGAATCCCATCTGTATCGGTACCATCCTGTAATTCATTTGTTGAAAGCAGTAACCTTTTGCATGTATTTAACTGTCATTTATACTGAAGACAGGAGCTCACTAACCGTTACATACTTACCAGTCTGCATAAGAGTATTCGCAAAGTCAGCCATATAACTCATCATCATAGGTAAAAGAATCGCCCAGTGTTATAGATTTTCACATGCACAATAGCAAAGTTAAATGCATGCAATAATCCACTTAATAATATTAATGGCATCTCCAATCTTAGCTCCAGGAAGGCAAAAAACTGTTTGTCTGCTTTTCTAAAATATGACTAATTAGTAATATGTTGCAGTGATGGGCTGTACATTTGAGAATAAGCTTGCTGGAGCTCTTCAGCAAGTGAAATGCATACTAAGAAAAAACATGATAAAAATATCAAGGAGGAATGTGAAAGATTTAAATAATAATGGGTTTCATAAAATAAGATAATAATACAAAAAGGAGAGTTAGTGTATCTAATCACAGAGTTTTACATTATGAGGGTTTTTCCAATATGTTCTTGTCTGATTTTAAGAATAATTTAGAAGATGAGTTATTAACATCTTTCCTTTAGACTGGTGTTAGTGACTCCATATGTGCTACATGGTGGCTTGAGGAACATGTGCAACAGAACTAGATGGCTTAGGAGAGTAAACACATTACATGTCCACTAGAACTATAGGACTTGGAGGGAGTGATCAGACTAGCACCTTAGTTCTGTTGGAGTTAGATATGTGCTCACTGACCACTTTGAATGTGGAACTTCAGTTCTAGTTTAAGTAATACATATCTCACTACTGGGATCAGAGGTCTCAATTAAAATTAAGTTGTTTGTGCTCATCAAGTAATTTAAGAATTAAGAGCTGAGTGAAGAAAGGTGAAGATAGCTCAGGTGTGCTTCAAATTGCCTGGTCTTGGAAAGAAAATGAAGAATTAGGATATGGACTCTGGGTTGTGTTCAAAAAGTTATGGGGTGATAATTTTACCACCAGTCAATGAGGACTTACAAACAGGCAGAAATTCAGTCAAAAGATCAAATGCAGGTAGGTACAGTGAAACTTTGCATCCTATGCTATAGTTTTTTAATGCAACAAAAACTAGATGAGAGCAATATAAGATGGGAGGAACTGCTTGAGTGATGTACCTTATTAATAAATTCTGTTTAAGCATTTTATCTGGAGAGATTGGCTATGGCTATAGGTATCTATGAGTAGTTAGAATTCTGGACCTATGGAACACAGTGAAAGGACCCATTAATTTAAACAGGTAAAGAGGATTGTCATCACAAAATTGTATTACTGTAGCCACTAATAACAGGCAATGAAAAAAGATTAAGCAGAAATACATTTTAAGTCCAATTAACAGAAAAGGATGGACAGCTCCAAAGCAATTGGCTTTAAGAATGCAAGAGGGAAAATGGTGGGTGAGTGGCTCATACAAGAAAACAATTTGATCCCTGAAAACCAATCTGTTTGTTTTTCTCACTGAACAGTCAAACTTGTGGCAGAAGTAGTTCAATTTTATCTTTCTCAGGAAAACATGGGAATGGTTTTGTTTCTTCCTAAATAAAAAATTCTAGTTTCCAGCTCCCCTCCCTCCACAATTCACAAGTAACTTCCATTTTGTATGACTCAGTAAATGAGACACAGACTTTGTTTACTTTACTAAACGACTAAGTTTTAATATTAAATGGAAAATAACTTTGCATAAGACCACACAAGAATAGCACATTAAAATAAAATATCACACTATATTAACAAAAAACAAAAACTAAAAAAAAACATGCTTTTCTCACTGAGAAGTCTGTGATGGACAGAGGATGTCAGTAATTAAAATGTTCTCCAACTGACATCACCCCTCAATAAATCCCTTAGTTTCCTCCTTTCTAACATATTACTTCTCCTAATAGATGACCAAGCTACTCTTAAACAAATTGTGTTGGGGTGCATAACTAGGCTTAAAAAAACTGCAGTGACCATTAACCTAGTAAGAACTAATGAACCTATGAACATATGAACCTATGAACGTACGAACCTATGAACCTATGAACATATGAACCTATAAATGTATGAACTTAAGAAATGTATGAGTTTATGCTGTGGAAGAAGCTGTTCAAGTCCATTTTCCCAGAAAAAAAGCTCTAAATGTTTTCTTTGTTCCTTAAGCAAAATGCAAGTCATCATCAACTCCCAGAAGTCACAAGAAATTGACTACATCTAGCTTCTAAGATTCTCTAAATGGAACAAAGATGTTTTCTTCCCTAATCCAAAACTTTTAGTATGGAACAGAAAAAAAACTTTAAATAACACACTGCAATAAAAGAGCACCCTGAAGTTAAACAAGAATGCAACAAGAGCTGCTCAAACTAAGACATCTGCTTTTGTCACATAGCAATCTATCATGTGGTAGAAGCTGTTTAAACATAAATGTGATACTACATAACATAGAAACATAGAAGCAATGCTAGGCAATAACCGCCAAGACCATAAGAGGCCTAGCCATATACACCTTTATGTATACACATTTAAATGTTCTTTCCACTCTTTATGAGTACTAAATCATGCCCAAATACAAAATCAGACAAGGCTGCACATGATAACCCTGATGCATGTGCCTGTCCACCTATCTAATCATCAAGACTAACCTTAAAGGCAGAGAAAGTGGGTTTATATTAAAAAACAAACTTTCAAAAGTTCGAGTGTCATATAGTTGACACCATATGATCGAATTTTTGAAAGTTCGAACGTTTAAATGGAGATCTCCGTACAGTGCAGAATGAGAAGATTTCCCTTTTCTGCACTGTAATACAATCTCAGAGTTGGTATATTTAAAGAGTGGGGGGTGCTGGGGGACCTGCGCCCTGCTTAAAATGTTCAGGTAGGTTATTTGTGTAGTTTATTTTTTTTTATTAGATGTTCTAACTTTTAAAAGTTTGATGATATGGTGTAGACCATGTGACAGTCGAACTTTTGAAAGTTCGATTATCTAATATAGACCCAGAGAAAGCAGTACTTTGCTTTACCTGCATTAGTAAATTATTTACTGAGCTGGAAATACATTGAGTTAGGAACCTATCCTTCCAGTTTTGTTTATTTGTTGGTGTAAATTTAGGTCATCAGTACTCAAGATTTTATTGCCACTGGTTTTACAGTGCAATAGGAACCATAATAGGAATGGGAATGGGAGTCGGAATGGGAATAGGAGTAGCAATGGTGGGGAGAATAGGAATGGGAATGGGAGTGGGAATAGGAATAGGAATAGGAATGGGAGTGAGAACAAGAATGGGAATGGGAGTGGGAATAGGAATAGGAATAGGAATGGGAGTGAGAACAAGAATGGGAATGGGAGTGGGAATAGGAATAGGAATAGGAATAGGAATGGGAGTGAGAACAAGAATGGGAATGGGAATGGGAGTGGGAATAGGAATAGGAATAGGAGTGAGAACAAGAATGGGAATGGGAGTGGGAATGGGTCCTTCTTGTATTGAAAAAGTGAGACACAGGCCACTTCGGAGCAGTCAGTACATTAATTAGTATATTTTATTTTATTTTATTTTATTTTTGGTTAAAAATCACTGGGGCCTTTTCAGTTGACTGATATGCCTGTGTTTGTATATACCAAAGGGGACATTGTATTCACTGATAGGTCAGATAAGAGAACAGTACAGTGGTGAGATGACTTCTTTGATTTTGAAGATAATCCCTTGGAAATTAACTGTGCTAGATAAAAGGGCTTCCTGAATGTAATGGAAACATAATTGAATGGGAAAGAGTTTTTCACATAAATATACAGGTTTCTTATAACTGCATCTGTCTGATGAGAAGTACCACTTATATCATATGAGGTGGGAACACCTCTTTTGCTGAACACTCCTATGCTACATGTTTTTGCATTTAGGTTGAGACTATTTTCATTAAATCAGGTATGTCCATATTCTAGTCCTTTTTGTTGCAGTTTAGTAGGATGAGCAGATTACAGTACCTGGCTTACAGTCATAAGCCAACTCAGTGAACCGCACTTTGGAGCTATTGGCTTGGATATCTGCAAAATAAATCTCAAACAGGAAAAGGTCCAGCATTGATCCCTGTGGTACAATACCTCACTCATTACAAGTTGCAATACAGCCAACAAAGTAGGAGTCTGCATTACGTTTTCTCTAACTTTTCAATAATACCACCATGGGGAAGAAAATTAAAAACCTTGGCCAAGTCAAGATAAGCCACATGCACAGAACGACCACTGTCCATAGCCTCTGTAACCTCTTCAAAAAAGTTTACTAGGTTCAAGACACAAGACATGCCTTACACAATCTAAACTGAGTGGTGTCTAGATCAGTTAAGTTTGCCTGCATCACTATAAATGAGTTCTGTTTTGATATATTCCATGTCTTTGCATATGAGTCTGGTGCAAATGATGGGCCTATAATTACCTGATAAGTCTAAAGCATTACAATGAATGCTGTACAGGTGACCATGAGCTCAGTATGGCACTATAACAAGTGAGATGCATGCTGAGGCAGAACAGGATAACCAAAATAAAATGGAGGAATGTAAATGATTTTAAGTACCAATGAGTTTCATAAAATGAGAGAGTAAATCAAACTAGAAAAGATAACCGATGGAGAAACAAGATATGGTTTAAACTCAGCAAAGTCTATACTGCAACTGAACTTTATGGAACTTCTTCATTCCATATGACATGAAAGGCTAATCACTGTACTTAGTTCATTACTACTTAAAAATGTATACACTATATCTAACATCCTACCCCCTTTTATTAAATCTACAAGTGTGTGGGCATGTATGCATGTGTGTATATATGTATGGTTTCAATATATTTAGTCACATATTTCTTTAGATCTTGCTTCGTGGATTAATTATAACCACTACCTGTTACTGTAATGTGTATGCCACACCCTAACTCCACCGTTGCTGCACATACTTTGTATTTTTACCTTTTGCTTGTATTTAGAGAGCAGGACACCTGATTTACTGTTGAAACATTTGCTTCTCTTTGCATAAAACAATGTCATAAAATTTGCCTGTCTGTTCAAAATATGATATGCATACTATACCACTAGTCTTGTTCTTGTTAATATCATATATCCTTAAAGATCAAAGCACAGTTATTGTTTCAATACTGTGCAAGTTTCTCAAACTGGTGCTTACTTACTATTTGCACATGTACCCGATTTTCTCCTTGACATAATATGCCTTCTATATTTCTATCAGGGTATTCATTTCAGTATCTGAAGCAAAATTTGAATTCTGGACATTTTACTTTACACTTCTGATATATATATGTTTTTTTTTCCAGGGCTTCTATTGCAGATAGGTTTTGAATAGTTGCTTCCCATGATGAGCATACATAAATGAATGAAAGAACGATATAAAGGAACAATTACATAAATCCCCAAAAAAAGTTTCTTTATTTAGTGATATGGGTTTATTCAACACACATCATAATAACATTTCAAAGCAAAATCACTACAACATAATGAAGTATTTTAACTAATGCCTTAGAATAATTCCCACTTAGACTACTGCAGTGCTGAAACTGAGTAACCTGCATCTTTTTATTTTGTACGATTTGGGAACATAGGAGACACTCTTTAGTCTTTTTTTTTTTTTTGCAAGATTGCTCAGTGCATTATGATGGTGCAATTCAAAGACTTCTGTAGTATTAAAGCAGTAAGAAAGCTCTGGAATCTAGCATTAAAGTAATGCTGCAGGAAAAAGCTGCATGCATCTGCAGCAATCCAGGTCATAGCTAATGCAGATTAGTCATGTGTACTTCCTCAGAGCCTTTCACTTGCAATTGAATAGCTCAAGAGA
Source organism: Protopterus annectens (assembly GCF_019279795.1). NCBI lineage: Eukaryota > Metazoa > Chordata > Ceratodontiformes > Protopteridae > Protopterus > Protopterus annectens. The sequence continues at coordinate 814,805,913 of NC_056733.1, forward strand.
GTGATTCAAAGATAAGCTCTGCCATACAATTTGGGGAGTGAAGCAATAAAAATGTACACCATCTTTTGATGGTACATACTCATCGATGTCTATGGCAGCAGCAAGTCTGCTAGCACTGTAACAGGTCAACAATGAAATGCTGTTTTGTGTGTGTGTGTGTGTGTGTGTGTGTGTGTGTGTGTGTGTGTGTGTGTGTGTGTGTGTGTGTGTGTGTGTGTGTGTGCACATCACTGTTCATGTGTATTGGTACTTGCGTCCATGTCTGTAGGCTCCTCTGCAACAGAGTTGCATGGGTTGGTACGGGAACACTAGCAATGCTACTTATAACTGTTGTGTGTTCAATTTAGAGACAAGCTAATAAGTCACATATAAGATCTTGCATGTCTCTGAATTGCCCTTTATCAAAGAACACTACAAGCTCACTAGCAAAGCCTTACATTCTCTGAATCCAACTCAGAATATCTTATAGTCTGTAGTGACAATTTGTAGGCTATATTATTGTTTAATAGTCAGTATGTAGTGATCCAGAATATTTAATACTTTCTTGGAATATACAGTATTATAGTTTGATGCCTGTTTGACTGAAGTCTTTTTGTTAACCAGAATTGATCAAATAGGACACAATTAACAACAGAATGCCTATTGTTTCTTTCCAGCTACTGTAACAATCTCTGAGACCAAGCCTTGAGCAAAGTCACTTTTTATCGGTCTTGGCCTGTTCAGTAAATTCAGCTTGACCAAATGGGCTTTAATCAAACAAGTGCTGATTAATCATCTGTATAATTTTTTATTAACCTGACTAATAAAAATATGATACATTCTGGCAAACTCAAAACTAATGAGGAATGTAATAAAAGTAGAGAATGCCACAAAGGAATGATGTTTGTCGTTTAGAGGGGGGCAGCTCGGTTGGCGGATGTAAAATGAGAGAAAATATGAAAAGGTGATATACTTCAAAATAAAGATATGTTTAAAAGAATCATCCACTGAGGAAAATGCAGTTGAGGTCTATATTAGAACATTGACTTTTTAAAACGTCGAATGTTCTAATACCGACCGCTATTCAGCGAGCGCTGACAATATCGAACATGCAGAACAGCAAATTTTTTCCCCAGGGAAAAAATTTGCTCTTCCGACACACATACACACAACACAAACACACCAAACAAACAGCAATCCACACACATACACCTAAAATCCTACATCTAAACCTACACTAAACTGTACACACACCACTAGCTATCCACTTACTTTAACCCAAACCCTAACCCTAAGGTCTGTCATTATCACACACTCACCTCACCCGCGCCCTAACCCTAACTCACCTACCCTGCCCTAACCCTCACGTTCACACAATCGCACATGTACCTGACCCATGCCCTAACCCTAACTCACCTACTCTGCACCCTAACCCTCACGTCCACACAATCACACACTTACCTGATCCCAACCCATAACTTTCCACCAGAGTGCTGAACATAGCGAAGCCACAGGAACGGCCAACCGAATTCCTTCCCTAGGAAGAAATTCTGTGTTCAGCAGCTTGGCTATTTTCAGCATTCGCTGAATAGGGGTCAATATTAGAACATTCAAAGTTGTGAAACTTTGATGTTCTAATATAGACGCATACAGTTGGTCTGCTTATCCTACAGCAGTAACGGCCATCATCAGCACTACTTGCATACATTTTTAAGTAACATAAAAAATAGCATAAAAACATATGTCTTAAAGTATATCTTTACACGTATATGCACCTGACTGACATGTAGTATGGTAAAACGTATGCAGGTTGTATAATACTAACTAAAATTTAGACTGCTTAAATCAAGCAATATTCAAAGTAATCCAGGCCCCATACAACAACCCGTTACCTCACTACCTTACAGCACTCACCCCACAAATGGTATATTCCCATTCCTATCTAAAGGCCTTAAAGTGCCTGCAAAAACACAGGTAGCCTCAGCAACAAATAGGCTTCTCTGAAAGCCTGGATCAGTGCCCAAAATTCACATATACTAGCTTTATCTGAAACGTGGCTGGAGAACAATTTCTGCACATCCTCAGAACATCTTCTGCCCCTCCTCATACACAGTATCAAACTATAAAATACTTTTTTTGATAATAAACGAGACACTAGACTAGAAAGTGGTGTCATGCTCCTTATTAAACTTAACCGCACTGCATCCTAGCTGGACTCAACAAATGGCAGCCAAACCAATGACAGAGGCCCAATCTGGACAAAAAATGCCATCACTCTAGGAAACCAAACTCATCTTACAGTAGCTGTTATTTATATCCGCACTCCCTCATCTCTGTCTGATATTAAAGTCACTCTGCGAGAAATCTTCCCCAAGGATTACAGCAAGAACACCATTATATTCGGAGATCCAGCCTACAAATCTTACACCCTATATTATCACAGGTTGCTCTTTTCCAGAAAATAAACTAGTTTTATTAGACCAACAATTAGACAACATTAATTCCTCACCACTATACCTCAATAGTGAACCAACAACAGCCTTAGCACCTTTTACAGATACTCTTATCTATACTTTTGGATTCACTATTCCCAACTACTATAACAAGAATTAGAGGGCATATTTGCCATTGGTTAATAAATGATATAAAAAAGCTCATAAAGTTAAGAAACAACACCTGGACAATATGGAAGCAAAACTAGCTAGATGAAAATGTATGCCAAAGGTGCATCTCTTAGCAGAAACAAACTAGAACAGCAACCAACTCAGTCAAATCTCAGTAGTGGCAAAACAAACACATGTCAGCCTCAAGTTCCCCCAAACAATTCTGGGGGGAACTAAAACAACTTACAGGACAGTCTACAAATAAAACACACTCAAGCTGTACTTTAGCAGGTGATTCTAGATTTAACAGTGATTACAAGCATGTTCATATATCATCCATTCAAGATCTATTGCTGAATGTCAAGTTCCCCAGCTCTGGAAAAAAGCCTTTATTATTCCACTTCATAAAGGTGGTAATAACAATAATATCACAAACTTTTGACCTATCACTATCTTATCCCCCATTTCTAAACTTCTCAAAAAATGCATCCATCTACAACTTCTGCCTTACCTCATAAACAACCAACTTCTAAGCCCTATTCAACATAGTTTCAGAACCGGCCACAGCACTACCACAGCTCTCCTCTCCTTCCTAGAAACCATTAATAAGGCCCGTGACACTGGCCACATCATGTCCACTCTCCTCCTTGACCTCTCTAAGGCATTCAACACTGTCTCTCATAACCTTCTTTTCACTAAACTCTCCAAACTAAATCTATCCCATTCCTCTATTAACTGGTTTACCAGTTACCTCTCAAACAGGCAACAAGCAGACAGATGTAAAAAAAAAAACCTCCCCTTTTCTCAATAGTACCACAGGTGTCCCCCAGGGTTCAGTTTTAGGCCCCACTTCTATTCAATATATTCATAAACGATTTCTACCAAGCCATCCCAAATTCCAACCTTGTCCAATATGCCAACGAATCAACAATAATCTGCTCTGCCTCTTCTATACCCACCCTAGTTAAATTAACCCAGGATGCCTTCTCCTCCACTGACCAATAGATGATGGACAACCATCTAGCACTTAATGCTACTAAAACAAGACTCATGATATTTACTGCTTCCAAAACCACCACCGTAGATAAAACCTCATTCTCAGTCACCAGTCAAAATAATACTCCTCTCGAAATAGTCTCTAATACTAAACTACTAGGAGTCCTGAACAATGACCAGCTAAAGTTTGGTAATCATCTACAAGTAAATATTCAAATAACGCACCAAAAATAGCCATGCTTTACCACCACGACTGTTACATCTCCCCCTCCTCTAGGCTCACTCTTGCCAACACTTACCTTATCCCATACGGTGCCTCTATCCTTACTAACCTGCTATCCTTCCTCAAGACTAAACTCTCCTCTTGCTATAATAAAATTAAAAAATTTGCAACCGGCCATAGATCCACTTCCCACCACTGCACTGCGCAACACCAACTGAATTGGCTTGAGCTGTCCAATTACCTCATCTATATTCAACTTGTCCAAGCACACAAACTTATTTTCACCTCCTCTATCTGTCCCTCTCTTGCCACCACCTTTAAAATGCACCAACCAAATAGAATTTTGAGATCTAATTTCCAAAATCTAATTGAACTGCATTAACTTGCCTATCCACCAGGCAAAAATCAAATGTCCTTCTCTCTAGCAAGCAATTGGAATTCCCTCCCACTTCCCATCCGCATCACCAGCAGCCTCTTTTCATTCATAAACTTACTTCACATACACCTAACTTCACTATGGGAATGCTTTTACTCCCACCCCACATAATTTCCCTACACTATAGCTACTTTCTATAAGCTATAATTCACAATAGCTTCCCATTGTTTTGTACCCCTAATAAATTCTAGGAATTAGCATAACTCTTAGAATGGTGCAATTCATTAACTTAGAAATTAACTGCATGAATTAGTATAACTGTTAAAAAACTTAGACTGCTTCTGTTATTGCATTGTGCTAATATGTTAAACTGTTAAAAACTTTGACTGTTTGTAAATATTACTCTTATTGCATTGTACTAATATGTGCACTGTTCTAATATGTGTTTTTCTATATCTTTAATTTTGCTTCATTTGTGCACATTACATTTCTCTAATAACTTGGACATCCACGGTGGTGCAGCGGTAGCATTGTTGCCTCACAGCAAGAGGTTCTCCCATTTGATTCTCGCCTGGAGTGTGGGAGTGCCTTCTGTGTGGAGTCTGCATGTCCTCCCCGCAGTTGGGTGGGCGTTCAAAAGACATGCGTAAATGGGCATGCCTTTGTTGAAGGTTGGACGTCAAGCTGGAACCTCAGCGTTCGTGAAAATCTACTGCCAATCATTAGCGTACCGGAGTTCCGCTGTGGTGACCCCTGACCGAGAAAAGCCGAAAGACAACAACAACACATTTCTCTAATAACTTACTCTTATGTTAAATCTGTAATTTGTAAATTTCTGGAGCTTTTCTCCCCAAGACTCCATTGAAAATGGGCTCTTCATGGCCCAATGGACTATCCTGGCAAACAAACTATAAATAAATAATAAATACTAAATAAATATAGCCAACCCATTTAATAATTTAGTAGCAAAAATGCCAATTTGTCTACCAGTAGTAGCACACAACTCCAACTATAGCCTTTGGCTGAATAAGTTGCCATTTTCCTCTTTAAAGATCTCTACAAAGAAACAAATATGCTATTAAAAAACCTTAAAAGCACCTCCAGAAAATCTTCTATACTTTACCTAACCTCCTTAAGGAAAGCTGGGAATTTTTTTTAGCCATTAACCTACATCTTCACCCTATCACTCAGCACAGGTATAGTGCACCACCATTGGAAATGTGCCATAATCACACCCCTCCCCAAAATATTTCCTGCCAAAATCACTCAGAGAATGTAGACCTATCTCTACATTATATCCACTTGCAAAAATATTGGAAAACAATCTCTACAAACAACTTTTCAAACATACAAATGACTATGGACTCCTATCAGACAAACACATTGGATTCAGAAATGCCATCAACACTAATATATCTACATCTACAGTCAGTGGCAGAATCAATTTACAGCAACATGTATTCTGATCTTTTCACAGCTGGAATATTTGTTGATATGACCATGACATATGAAACCATAAAACACAACCTACTGTTTTCAAAATTAAAAAAAATTGAACTTTTGACAAAATACTTACAGCTGGTTCAATAGCTATCTAGAAAGCAGGACATTTCAAATCCTTGCTAATAACCAGTTTCTGGCAATGGAACCCCCAGCAATGGAACACCACAAGGTTGAGTACTAAGACCCCTGCCTTTCTCATTGTTCATTAATGACCTCTCAGATAATCTGTCATCACTGAATATCATTCAATGTGCAGATGACATTCTTCTGGATAAAGAAAAATCCTTTCCAAGGCTAAAAATCCAAAAAGACAATCCTTCTCAAAACTATGCCATTAGGCCTAATGAAATAAACTACTGATAAATTACAAAGCAAATAATATTACGATATTTGCATCTCCCATCAAATGCCAAAAACTCACAGATATTACTATTTATGACAATAAAAACAAAACAATACCCATAGTCTCAGAATATAAATATGTAGGACTTACCCTGGGTCATTTTTTTAATTTCTATGTACACACTAACATAATAGTTAAGAAAGTCCTTTCTCAGCCTAAACTCTGTTATAAGATTACTCAGCGTGTACAGCCATAGTCAAAAATATACTTTTAACTGAACTGGAATGTGGACTGCCCTTTGTTAACTTTCATTTTGCCCATAATACACACCATCTACAGACTACAGTAAACAAAATATGCAGATATGCATTAGCAGACACAGCCGCCCATGCATTATTCTAAATGAAGTACGATGGCTTCTCAACTGAAACAGCAATGCAGCTTCGGGGCACCTTGATATTTAAGCTATTAAAACATAGATATTGTCCTCCCCAGAAGGAAACTCCCTCTTAGAATGCAAGTATACACTCTAAGGTAACCTCAGCAACACCATCATTCTAAACAGACCTCCTTTCTGACTGTTACAGAGGAGCGGGCATTTGCCAGGATACTGCTAGCATTATGGAACAGACTCTCACCTGAAATTAAAGCTAAATACTTCCTTCATTTGCTCAAAAAAATTATATCTGATTACCTCAAAGTGGAAGTGACTTGCAAACGTTTTTTAATCCAAATCTTTGTTACACAATATATTCAATGCATGCAAAGCATAAATAAAAAAAATGAAATAGAAACAAAACTGAACATCAAAGCACCAACAATTCCCAACATAGGCACATATAACCATTATGTAAATAATTAAATTACACTTAAAGGAAGAACTTCAGAAAAGCCTTTCCAAGACATCCAGTTAGACTACTCCCCTCTCTCTCACCAAAAAATTATTGCTAAGCCAAAAATACAAGTATAGTCTTCAACTCAGGCGTATCTATTAATTTGTTTAGATAGGTGAGTTAACAGTTGGGTCCTCTAATGGCTCATAAATGCTGTATGGACACTGGGTGATCAAATATTCCCTTACTATTATGCATAGTACATAATTAACTGTTTTGAACTTTGTGCATATTTACTGTGTCTTGAATTTGGTTTATTCCCACTTTATATTCTATTTACATTACAGTTGAACTGCTCGGCTCTTTGATGTATATTTACTGTATGTTCCTCACAGGTCATGGCTGAAAGTTGTTAATAAAGCTTAGTTATGTCCACAGCTGCCTCTAAGTCATCTCCAGAAGGGTGTGAATAATTGTTCTTGCACTTATACAGAGCATTCTGGGTAAGTTTATTAGAAATGTCAAATATATGTTCACATATATCTTGCCTCCATTTCCTACCTGCCTTAGCCACATAAAAAAAAAATCAAAGTCATTTTATTGGACCACATAAATTACCCAAGAAAATATGAAAATACAATGTTATTAATGTTCAGGATTGGGAGTCCCCCATATAAGGAAAACAAATGTATATCGGGGACACACATCTGGCAGATATTAAAACTTAGAAAAGACTGTACTATTTTTTTCAGCATATAACATAATAAGTAAACAAGTGAATGGTTTTACAAATGTTATTGAAATCTCCATTTTGCACTAATGTTTCTAATTAACTACTGCCCATGGATAGGAAATGGCAATTTGAAGTAAATACCTGCACAAACAGAAACCTGAATGCAGATATTTCTATTAAACTTGTACTGATGAGCATGATAACTAAGAAACCTGTGGTCATATGACTTGTATTGATTTAGTTTACTTGTTATTTTATTCTGTGATGTCACCCGTCTATGTAAAATGGGTGGGCTTTTTTCTTTTTTTTTAGCATGCCTGAAGGAGAACATGTAAGTTTGAAAGTTAGCTCTTGTTCACAATAAATTAATTAACCAGGTTATTTGTAGATTCTTTATTACTTTATTATCAATTCTCCTTTTAGAGAGTACTTAACCATCCTTTCTCTTCAAACTAGGTTCTGCAATAAAAGCTAATGTATGAAAATGATTACACATAAGAAAATCATTATTGAGCCCTACTGAATTAATTGGTCCCTGCCTTCCTATACACACACAGGTGGCCACACGTATCTGACATAGGGTATATGCGCTGAATGAAAACATAATGACAAAAAAAAAATGGAACCTGTCATATAACCATAGATATTTGGAAATTTGAAATGTTCTTTTTATATCTTATACTTAATGATAGTTTTCAATTTAATAGTTTGCATTTGAACCAAGAAAAAGGGGGTTATTGAACAACCAATTAATAGGTAAGGATATAATGATGTCATAGTAGCCGTATTGTATTCATTGACCCATGCTGATTAATAGGTTAGGAATGCAAGTAAACACAGCTTCAGAATCTTACTGGAAACTGATTTCTCTCCCAGCTTGTATAGCAACATAATGTCCTACTCAGCAACTATTTTATGGTGTGTATTGATTGCAGGAATACAGTTACACTCCTAGTAAAGCACTATACTTTCCTAAATAGCTGGAAATACTACACAATAAATGAAGGTTGCTGAGAACTGTGTTTTGCTCATACAGCAGTAAAACTTTTTTTTTTTTTTTGCAAATGAGTCACCTACTTTCAATTTTAATCCACAGTTTTCCTTCTTTCTTTATGGGATAATAAAAGGGTTGACTAAGAATTAAATGACTATGAATAAAATGCATATTTCATGAATTACCTTTCTTTCAGTATAGCAGTTACCATGAAACGGAAATATACAGTTATTTCTGCAATTAATGATACATTACTCATTGCTGAAAGAAATGTACTCTGCATGGAACAGATTTTACATTACTATAATTTCAAGAATCCTTTGTTGGCTCTAACCACACAGTTGATTAAATGCTACATACAAGAAATGGAGTGTTTGATTACTTGAGTCGGACTATCAATCTCATTACACTTAGAATATTGTAGGCTGACTATTTCTCCTGTACGAGGCTTGACAATGGTCAAGCTTGAATAGCCTGCAAGTTACACCATTTAATTTTTGTCAAAATATGCCTTCCCCTTCCAGGTCCATAACACAATATTCTGTAAAACTGAATGAGCTGAAGAAGAAGAAGAAGGTTATTTGACAAAAGTAAAATAATAACATGAAAAGAATTTAAGAATGCATTGGTCTCTGTTTTCAGTTTATGGAAGTTATGGAGAAAAAGATAAGCATAGGGGGCTAATGAAAAAATTACTAAGGTCTCTGTATTTAATTGTTTACAGATTTTGGAAAAAATATAGTTTGAGGTGAGCACAAAAGGCAGGTAGCATTTAACTGGGAATGGGCAAACCTAGGAAAAGTTTGAAAATCTATGTGAAAAACACATAAAGCTATGAATTATTTTAGAATAATGGAGAACATTGGTAAACAGAGACGATAAGGATGATTCGAGGATAGTTTGTACAGAGGCACAATTTATTAAAAACATTTAAGAGTTTTTCAAATAATTGGTGCTGGAGTACAAAGTTGGCATAAATATTGTCTCAGAGACTTGAAATCGAGACATGACTGGATTATATGGAATGAGTTCTACAATATGAATAATCGATCTACGGACGAAAATAGTGAAGAAGTAGCCCAATATGCATAGGAAAACACTATGTATATTGTTGTGAACAGTGAAAACTTAAACAACCTACAGTACAGAAGTTATTCAAGTCAACAGTCTTCTTAAAGCCTGGCTCAAAGTGAGCATTGTTATCTTTTATACATCTCCTTATTTACAGAGTATTAAGAAATGAGAAATTATTTCATTGAGGGCAGAAAAACATTATACTTTCAAACCTAAATAAGGTTCTTCTACACAAGTAATAGTATTTGTTAGAGAGTAGTCTGACAATCTGCACAAAGATTAAAACTTTGAACTGTCAGCTGTAATCCAGGATAGAAAGTTGGATTCCATCCACCTACATTTGCTTACTACGTGGCTGTGCAAATCACTGAACCAGACAGTGGTCCCATGTTTCCAGTGAAAAGAGATATTTGTATCCAGTGGACTTACCTGGTTAACAAATGAAAAAAAAAAAAAAAGAATTCAAAGACTGTGGCTACAGGGGGCCAGTGATGAACTAGATGTTGTCCCAAACAGGCAATTCATGGTAGAAGGCTGAGGGGAGACACTCCAAGCTAGCAATATCAGCCATGTTTGCAAAAATGAATGTAAGAATGGAATGCAAACAAAATACCTGAGACAGAAAGCAGTATAAAATATGGATTGTATGGACTAATTATAATGAACCTTTAAAGCTAGTTATGGCTTTGGATGATGGAACTGTGCTATAATTATCAAGGGACTGAGATATTAGTATTAATAGATGCATGTACAGTACAGAGTGAAGATTACATTACTGAAGAACTGGAAATGATAGGGAGTAATGGATGTCACAGTTCGGGTCTGGCAGTATCAAGTTACAAATAAGCAATTTGTTATCATTAAAATGGGCTTTTAAAGTGTTTTAAATGAGGAAATGCAAGGTGAGTTTCTAAAGACTAGAAACAAGGAGTTGCAGATGTCTGAGCCAGAAATACAGAATGCATTGAAAATAGAGGAAAATGTATGTAGAGAGACTTGTAGAATATGCTGGGATAGTGCTAGAGGATATAACTGTCTTGAAGGAGTCTTATGAGAATATACTTTTTACTGGTGAGGGCTAATATAACCTTAGCGATTTGGATAGGTTAATAATGAAATATTATTTTTCATTTCTTCAAGATTCAGTGCAGCATAAATACAGCTATTTCCTCAATATGAAATGCATCATAAATGCAGCATCTAATCTCTATAACATCACTGGCACAAAATGTCATAAAATGTTTAAATAATGCAAAACCCAAAAAAAAGAACAATTACAGACACCCCACACTCTCAATCTTTGAATTTATTAATTCAAAGACAATAAAAAAACTTGTTGTAAAGAGAAAAGTTAATTTACTGAACAATTCACCCATTATCTTTACTCCAAACTGATTGACCTCAGAGTGAGTATTACACATAAAACACAGCATATGCAAAAAAAATATGACGCAACAGATTCAATATTCGGTAAACCCAAAACATAACCAGAATGCACTCAAGCCTTCCAGTCTCCATGAAACAAGGCACAACAAACCTTGGTATTCCTGCTGGGACTTTACATCAGCTGCTACAAGATATGCTTAAAGGTGAACTGACAGACTGCTGGCTTTCAGTAAGGTTAGGCAACAGTGTTCAGTTTTTGGAGAAGAGTATAAGAAACAGCATATGCTTTGTTTAAACATGCTTGCAGTTTAATAATGGTTTAAAGAAGCTGGAACTGACTTTTAGGCAATAAAGTAAGGTAGACATTAGATAGCTGCTGATGAGAAGTTGATGAGTTTCCACATGCAGTAAATATTTAATGTGAAGAGAGTCACTTCTTTCAGTTGAATGGCATAAGTCATAGGAAAAGTATAAAAATATAACAACGAAGCAGTAATAAACAACAAGAATGGATTGTACCAAATAACACGAAAAATGTAAATAATATAAATTCTATCCATTGGTCAGCTCATCAACTAATTCACAACCATTCTCAAAAGATAGTAAGAATTCCAAATATAATTTCCATTAAATTTGCAAAGGAGAACTAGGTCTAAGATGACTTTCAGTTCACTGCATAGCTGCCATTTAAGCCAACATCATCTTATCTGAATATACCTTACCAGTTTCATCAACAATATCTAGCAATGATACAAGTGCCAATATCTTACATGTTGCCCCCAGTTTTTAGAAAAGTAATACTGTTTTCTCCCAACCCTGAAATATTTGGGAACATAATTACCACCAGAGACACAGGCCAGCAAGATAATTGTCACAATACCATCAAGTGAGCTCTACTCTATACTCCATCAAATTCCAGCAGTAAAAAGAATGATGAATGGCATAAAACATTTTTAACTGTATGAGCACATTATATTACTAGAAAAGGGGGATCTATATTGGATTACCAGTTATACTTATTTGTTCAAGCTGTTCAAAGCTGCAGAGAGACTGGCCTTCTGCCTTTTGCCCTGCTGTGATATTGGAATAAGATAAGTGTTTATTTTCAATTGTTTTCTGCAATTCTGCTTTACTACATATCTATGTAATCTGTACAACTGTTTTTTTTTTTTGCAATTGGTGCAACTGTTTTTCGTCTCCTTTTTGTTGTCTGATAGAGCTGAATATCTGTTACTGTTTGTGACCCTTACAGCTTGTAGTGAAATCTTTTGTCTAGAGAGGCCTAGCTGTTTTTATTTGTGGCAGCAAATAATCAGTCTGCTTTAATGTAGCTAAAAGCATTCCTGCAAAACTGTTATTTTTGATTGCATAATTGGGCTGTTTTCTGTTTCTCTGTCTTTAATAGCCAGTATTTTAAATGAGTTGTACTTGTTTGCTCAAGCTGTTCATAGATGCAGAGAGAATGGCCATCTGCCTTTTGCCCTGCTGTAATATTGGAAAAAGATAAGTGTTTGTTTTCAATTGCTTTCTGCACTTCTCTTTTACTGCATATCTCTGTAATCTGTACAACTGTTTTTTTCCTACCCACCCGCCCAGCTCTTGTGGTGGTCTTAAATCTTGGTGGCTTTGAGTTGCCCACCTCTGGTATAAAGCTGATACTGGACACTCCCCCCAGTCACATTACATCAACTCATTCTACTGTTTATAGTGAGAACGTAGTAAAGGCCCACCCCTTTAGCTTCTGAACCTTGAATTATCTCATTATCTTCTGTCTCTTCACTTTCTACTAAAATAAAAAATGTGTGCCTCTTTCTACTTCATTTTGATGTTTGCCATATTTCTCACTGCTTGTTTGTAGCCTCACTAAATTGATGACAGTATTCTACTGAATCACTGCTTTATTAGTGCTGCCTGTTACTGTTGTGATTTGTGAGCTATTGTTTCAAAGCAATCTGATTAACTATATTTCATTGCTATCTCTTGCAATTCATTATTGCTTAATTGCATTTTACTGCATTTCATTGCTGTTTAACTGTATTTTTTCATACTGCAAGTGCTATTCTTTTGACTATAATTGATTAATTTGTGCTTCATTGTGAGTTTGTTCTTACTGAGTTCTTAACTTTAAAATTGACTAGCATAGTCTAAATACAGGTCTGCAGTATTCAGAGCCTCAACTGCATGGTTTTAAACCCTTTTTGAGGTATTCCAGCTACAAGTTAACTGTTTTTTTCTGCAAAAAAAAAAAACGTTCTAAGCTTGTTTCCTGCCTTTCCTGTTAGTAGAGTAGTCCAGATACAGATTTGTGTATCCAGGACTGTTTTGTAAGTTTCTGAGTTCCCCAGACCTTTCTGTGTTAGAAGGAAGCCTTCCAGCTTATCAATGGGAGTGGTAAGCACTAGGTAGCCTATCTACCAGAAGAGGAGTGGTTTATGGCTCTGAAATTGTAGTTTATTGGCCGTTTGGGCAGATTTTCTATCCCTTTTAACTTTCTAATTTAAAAGCCAGTGTTTGCATGGGTTTGCACTTATTTAAGCTCCGTGGATCCTGTTTTGGCATCCTGCAGACTACAAGAGCAACAGCAAGTACAAATCGAGACTTTAAGTGCCTCCATTTTGATTTTTCTTATTATGCTGCTTTCTGCACTTAATTTAAGTAATTTTTTTCATTTAACTGCATTTATTTTAACTGTATTTGCTTTAATATTGCTACACACTCAAATGTGCTAGCTTGCACTGCATTTAAAGTATTTTTATTACTGTTTTAACTGTTTTTTTTGCAAAAAAACAAACAAAAAAAGTTCTAAGCTTGTTTCCCACCTTTCCTGTTACTAGAGTATTCCAGATACAGATTTGCTGTATCCAGGACTGTTTTGTAAGTTTCTGAGTTCCCCATTCTTTCTATGTTAGAAGGAAGCCTTCCAGCTTATCAGTGGGAGTGGTAAGCACTAGGTAGCGTATCTACCACAAGACGAGTGGTTTCTGGCTCTGAAATTGTAGTTTATTGACCATTCGGATAGTTTTTCTATCCCTTTCAACTTTCTGGTGTAAAAGCCCATGTTTCCTCAGGTTTGTGATTATTTAAGCTCTGCAGATCTTGTTTTGGCATCCTGCAAACTACAAGAGCAACAGAAAGGAGAAAGAGAGACTTTAAGTGCCTCCATTTTGATGTTTTCTGATTATGCTGCTTTCTACACTTGATTTAAGTCATTTTATTCATTTAATTGCATTTATTTTAACTGTATTTGCTTTAATATTGCTACACACTCAAGTGTGCTAGCTTGTACTGCATTTAAGGTATTTTATTACTGTTTTAACTGTTTTTTTTCTGCAAAAAAAAAAAAAATTCTAAGCATGTTTCCCACCTTTCCTGTTACTAGAGTAGTCCAGATACAGATTTGCTGTATCCAGGACTGTTTTGTAAGTTTCTGAGTTCCCCATTCTTTCTATGTTAGAAAGAAGACTTCCAGCTTATCAGTGGGAGTGGTAAGCACTAGGTAGCCTATCTACCATAAGATGAGTGGTTTCTGGCTCTGAAATTGTAGTTAATTGGCCATTTGGGCAGTTTTTCTATCTCTTTCAATGTTCTGGTTTAAAAGCCCATGTTTGCACAGGTTTGCGTGCCACTCAGCGCTGCTAAGCTGGGGTAAAATCTTAACGGTGACAGAAAGTCTGCTCTTCAATTTTTGCCTTAGATCTTGCTAGTTCTCTTCTCACTTGCACTTTAATTAGCTTATTCACCTAGCACTTCACCAGGCTTTTTGTAGCAATTATTGTAGCACATGTAAGTGCTATCAGCACTAGATATCCTATAAGGAAACAGCTCCAGTACTTAGTAATGATGACCATCCCTGTTGGCATGTCTAAAGATCAGTTCCATGTGCTTTCTCCTATTAACCTGGTGAACTTAGACATTCTGAGGCAGTGTAGCAACTGTCTCATGTATACAGACAACCCTCTCCTCTTACCTCCCAACACTCAGACTTGTGAGAGATGCACTTATATCTCCAAATTGGAAGCCGTGCAGTCTCCAGCCAAGACTGAAATAGCTGTTCAAAAGGAGAAGGACAACACCTACACCACACCACATGGAACACATAACCCTCCAGAATACCCACCATCACAGCAATCATATAAAAACACAAACCACACATCCACCTTCACGGAGGCTCTCAATAGAAATCTACCCAAACAGCAGAGACCTCTAAGGCAGAAATGCACTTGACCACAACACAGCACAAATCACAAGATGCATAGCTCACCTACACAGTGTGCCCCTCAACCTAATCCCCTAAGGCAAAACAGCTTGCCCAATACAATAATCATAGGTGACTCAATAGTGAGGTACACTGATGTCAAACTCACTGGGTTGAATAAGGAGAAGGTAACAGTCAGCTATCAGGTGCCAGAATCCAACACATAACACATGCGCTCAGGTCACACTGCAACAAGTACAAGTATGACTCTGTCATTGTCCATGTGGGTGTGAATGACCTGAGATGCACCTCCTTTGGCTACATGAAAAGAGACATGGTGGAGCTCTTGGATTATGTGGTCCAGGCATGTATGACCCTAGCCCTGCACAGCATCCTGCCATCACCCAGAATGATACCGTAGTACAAACAGAAAATTATTGACTTCAACAATTGGCTAAGTTTCTGGTGTCATGCTAATGGGATCCAGTATCTGTTTGCTTGGGATGACATGATTGACTGTCCTCGATGCTTTGTCAGAGATGGCCTGCATCTGTCACCCCTGGGTTTCTGGGTACTGGCTAAGGCTCTTGCCACCCCTATAGTGCCTTTTTTATTCGATGTTCCAAAGACCAAATTACCACCATAACAGCTATAAATAAATTCAATCTGAGGGTCATGCTGCTGAACACTAGAAGTCTAAATCTCAAGATGCACTCACTCAAAGCACTCCTCAAAATGGAGAACATTGACATTTGTGCTGTAATGGTGACCTGGTTTAAAGCATCAGAAAGCACCCCTGTGCTACCAGGCTATAACTAATTCCACACCTTTCAGCCCTAGAACATGAACCGAGGCTCCAAAGGCAGTGGTATCTCTGTATACATAAAGAATATGCACACCTCCAGACTAGTAGCCCAGCATAACTCATCTGAGATACTCCAGGTACAACTAACACTGGGTAAGATGGTGATTCAGGTTGTAGCCTGCTATAGGTTCCCAACCATGTCCCAAGACTCTCACTCCACATTTCTAAGTACCCTGGAAACTATTAAGATCCAACTGAACACTCTCATACTAGGTGACTTCAACTACCCCTCCATCAACTGTGAAAACTACTCATGCACTAATGCACTGGCCCAATGCTTCCTGGAATTCATCAGACTGCTGAATCATACACCAATGCACTGTACGAACACATACATAAATGCATGGAACTAGCCATACCCAACAGAACCAAGGCACTCTTCTCCAAAAAAAGGAAGCCAATCTGGTGGTCCCTGCCATTAATAAACTCTACAACAGAAGGAAGAAACTGTTGCAGAAAAAGATGAAGTCCCAAGACTGGAAAAATTCCTTTATTAG
This sequence comes from Protopterus annectens, assembly GCF_019279795.1. Lineage (NCBI taxonomy): Eukaryota > Metazoa > Chordata > Ceratodontiformes > Protopteridae > Protopterus > Protopterus annectens. The sequence goes on from NC_056733.1 coordinate 814,822,513, forward strand.
CCTCAACAAAAAGTTGAGATCCCTCATCAAAACCTCCAAAGCCAGCAATGAAGGCAGAACTGTGTCAGACACTAAAAACAACCATAAAGCCTTCTATAGTTATATCAAGAATCTCCACGGCAATACCCAGATTTGCTCTGAGTTACTGCACAATGGTACCTGCTATACTGAACCAACAGATATTGCTAACATACTGGCTGACAGATTCAGTGACAACTTTACCCCCCCTCCCCAAAGGACCAATCTAAATACCAGAAGAATACCAGGCACCCAGCATTACTGCAGCACAGGTTAAAGCTGCATTGTCCAAGGCCAAGAATATAACTTCCATGGGACCTGACAAAATCTCTGGCTGTGTTCTACATGAATTACAAAATGAACTGGCATCACATCTGTGTGCCGTGTTCACTCACAGCCTCACCTCAGGCTTTGTCCCTACCGAATGGCACACTGCTACAGTCATCCCTCTCCATAAAGGAGTGAATACAGACCCTGGAAATTATCTCCCCATTAGCCTGATGAGTCTGATACGTAAGGCTGTGGAGCACATCATCATGGACCTAATTCACAAAGATATAGGGAATCTCCAAACTCTAGATCCCATGCAATTTGGTTTTGTAATAGGTAGATCATGCCTGCTCAACCTGATTTACTTCTTTGAGTCAGTCACCAGAGCTGTGGATGAGGGTAAGGTAGTTCATACAGCCTACCTCAATCAGGTCAAAGCCTTTGATACCATTCTTCACATAGGAATTATTGATAAACTCACCAAACTAGGCATCAACCCCTATATCGTTAGGTGGGTTGCAAATTGGCTCACAGATAGAACCCACAGTGTGAAAGTAGTGGACCCCAAGTCAGACTGCTGGCCAGTTGCGAGTGGAGTCCTACAGGGATCAGTCCTGGGTCCTCTCCTGTTTGGCATCTACTTCTCAGAAGTCCAGGCCAACACAGAGGGACTCTAGCTGGCCAGGTTCACAGACGACTGCAAGCTGGGAGCCATTATTAACTCCCCTAGTGATGCAGACATCCTACAGAAAGGCCTCACTGAGACCAATGACTGGTGCTGAAACCATGGCCTTAAGCTTAATGCCAAAATATGCATTGTCATCCCCTTTGGGAAAAACACATTTCCCACTAATTACCACATTGATGGTAGCCCACTGAACAATGAAGGCGTTATAAGAGATTTGAGAACACAGGTTGACAGCAACCTCTCCTTTGACCACCACATTGCCATTGTGGTCAGAAAGTCCTTCTATGTGGCACATCTCTTTACTAAGGGTTTTGCATCCAGGAAGAAAGAGGTCATCATTTCTCTCTACTCTTCCCTCATTGGACCAATCATGGAGTATAATGCCCCATTTGGCATGTACCTCACTAGACACCTGCAACAGCTGGAGAGGCCACATAAGTACCTCATGAAGAGGATCCTAGGCCTGAAACACATGTCCTACATAGACAGACTGAAAACAACTCTAGCTATTCTCTGTCTCTGCTTGACTTACAAAGCCATGTCTTACCCAGTTCTGTTAGAAATGCTACATCTAAAGAAATCCCAATTGCTCCACACCACATGTTTCAGAGACCTCAACCTCATTACCACAATCAACAGAATATGCTGGAGGGACAGGTTCATAACCCAGAGACTGCCCATGCTCTGGAATAGACGTCCCATACATGCCAAGTAGAGTACCTCACTGACCCTTTTCAAGAGAAATCCTGATGAGTGGATGGGAAATAGAAAGTTCACCCCGGGGATCACTCCAGAGGTGCTATGTGATAGAGGCACTGGGAACTAACGTTGGGCGGCACAATGCCAGGGCACTTCTATGGGCTAGGCTTGTAAAGGCTCCAGGACCATTAGCCTAGTACACACCTATGAACCTATGATGCACTACATTAATATTTTAATACTGTGAACCTGAAACTATTAAAACAGTTCGACCCCATCAAATACAGCAACTATTCAAAAAACAGTGCCCATTATAACCATGCAAATTTCCACATACTAACTCTGAGATCACGTAACTGTAGAAAAAGGGCAAACTCTGTTACTCCTCTCTCTCTCCTAGTCTCATGGAGTACACATGTAATGTCATCTCTTAACAATGTAAATGAACAAAACATACTTACTCACTTATCAATCTCAACGTGAGAACTGCAAACAGAAACTGCACTTCACTGGTCAATTGTATCCTTTGATGCAACCAAATTTGATAGAATGCAGTTTGAGTCAATACATATCTCCGAGAAATATTGGCAGAGCTTAATTCAGCAACTTTATTGGAAAATGATTTACTCCTAAACATTCATTCTTTAATGATGAAATTAAGAACTGATTACAATCATAACATTGACTAGAGAGGAATAAATTTTTTCTACTTTATATAACTTACACAACTGACATAAATGTTTCTTATATATGGAATTAGGAAGTGATCCACTTGCTAAGTGAATAAGATCCTGATGGTTATAAGAATTGTAATAAAAATAAAAGCTTTCATTATGAACTTTGGCCAAGGAATTTTAATTAATCTGTATGAAATGTCTAAAATATAATCTATAGAATATATCATTATATTTGAGATAAGAATAACTTTCACTCTGTCATTACCACATTGATAAAAACATATTTATATACATTTTGTGTACTACTGTATAGGATAACAGCTATTTCAAAAGGTTTGAGCAATGACATGCTTTCTCAACTCAAGCATATTTAATCCTAGATGATTTCTTTCAGCCATTGAAATCCTTCATGGAATTTGAAGATATCCTACCCTCTAAAAAACTGAACAAATCGATATTCATCATTTGCCCTCCCTCATTTTTTGGCATTTTTGGTTATCTCTGAGGGTAATCCAGTACTGGCCAGCTTTCATAAGCATAGACTCTCATCTTTCTCTCTTCCTGTGGTGGCTGATTGGCTGGGCAAATCTGGAAAGTGAAGCCTTCAGCTGTCACAGGCAATGAGTGATCAGTCTTTTTCTGCCATCCAGAGAAGAAGGTCCTCTGCGTCTTCACAGGGCCAGTGCTGATATTTCTGGCTTACTGCTCAGATAAGCCCTATTTGAGGACAACCTTCTATTTTTATGTCTATTTAAAAATATATTTATTTTAATATTTTATTTCTTTCACTGTTTACAGTAATTCCTGTGGGGATTTCTGCTTGTAGCAGTATTTATTTGGCTTCTATCTTTGACAAATGCTTGTTTTTTCTGTTTGTTTTTCTTAGGAAACTTTCAATATTTCTATCAGATGTGCTATGTGTATGTATGTTGTTGACACAAGGGGATGCCTCATGTAGTCACCTGTCGTTACTCTGCTTGATTTTTATCTTTTAAAGGTTCATATGTTCAGATGTAAGTTCTAGGCTGCTGCCATTACTATCCATTTTATGCCTAGGCAATTTCCCTTTTTTGCAATCAAAATAACCTCCCCCATTTGGCTAAAGACAGGACTTACCCAGCCATGGTCAATAATTATATTTTACCCCTAATGAGAATAACTGGGATCATACCATAGATAATTTGAGGGGACCAATGCACAACAGGAAAATATTGCAGAACTTGAATTTTTCAGCATTTATGCATTATTTACAATATGCATTGCTCTGCTCTGTTTGGTTTTAACATCAGATCGTGATTTTACCACAGATGAAGTTATCTGAATGTATTGTGGAGATTTTATACTCTCTGACAAGAAAATATAGTTTAAGTTGCTATTATTTTTATGGGTGTTTAATAAGGTTAAAGCTTGTGGCACTAATTTTTAACAATGGTTTGGCATGTACTGGAAATTCTTTAACTTTTATTTGTTTTAAAATATTTTTTTTTCAATAATTTTTATTTATTCTTTTCATCAATACAGAATAACAAGTAAAATGAAACAAAGAGAGGGAACACATATGTACAATAAACAGTTGTTATACATTGAGAGTAATACAAAAAGAAGTAAAACAATCAAACAATGCTATCTACACTATATACATAGATGCTTTCAATATTCAGGAGAAAGGGTGTTACAATTCAGCAAGGGTTATTGTGAGTAAAAATATAAATGAGAAAAGGAAAAAGAAAAAGAAAAAAAAGACTTTTGTGAGTTATGGATATGAATTGTTATGAGGCCTCTTAGTTGTAGTTAAATATGAATATTTGTGTTGAGCTAAGCAAGAAAAATATTAAAAACTTGTTCCCATAACTTCCTGAGTTTAATATTTTTGTTCCCTTTGTCGATTAGTATTTTATGGGCTAATAGATGTTTGGTCGCCATCATTCCAAAATTCTCCCAAGAAGTGTTAGTTAGGTTAAGCCAATTGGTTGCTTTATAAAGTTTCATTAAGAGAAAAATAATAATCAGAGTAACTGCTTGAGTTTTAGAAATATTGTTTGGGAGGATATGTAAAAGAGTGAATTCCCAGATGAGTGTAGATGTCTGATAGCCCATTTTTTGTAGTTGAAGTTTAAGGGAGTTCCAAAGTTTAAATACACATTTACAGCTCCAGAAAAGATGGAGTATATCAGCAGTTTGGTCTTTACAGTGTGGATGGAGTGGGGATTTCATAGGGTTAAATTAATGTAAGGTAGCGGGTGTGAAATATGCGTTGTTATAAATCATAAGTTGAGTAAATGCTAGTTTTTTAAGGGGTATAGCGTTAATTGTTAGGTTAATTGCATGGTTCATTTGATGGTTATCAATGGATGAATTAGTCTTGCTCCAATAGTCAGAGACGAGTATGTCTTTGTGGAATTTAATGTCTTTGATTATTTTGTAAGTATTGGTGGTAGATTTCATAGTTGAGAGCATGGTTTTCCAAAGTAAATTACAGGTTATTATATCTTTGTTGGTTATGTTGTAGTAATGAAGATAACTGGTACATAGTTCTTTAATTTGCCTTAAAATCACTAGATAGGATTTGGGGAGGTTTAATTGGTTCCTCATTTTCTTGTATAGAACAATTTAGATGTGGGTATATATCTTGGATGGTTGTATTAATTAATCAAGGAAAGGGGTTTAGGTTTAGGGTCTGATTGTTTATTTTAAAGTTGGGATTTTTGTGTAAAGGTTGTAATGTCATCATAGCTTGTGTAAGGTTTAGGTATTTAAAGAGTTTTTGTGTTAGTGAGATGGAGTGTTTAAGGGGTTCTATTATATTACAAGATTTTATTAATCTGGTATTTAGGAATGGTAAGGCTTTGGGGTTGATATCTAGGCTTTTGATGTGTCTTTGGTATATTATTATCCAATGTGGGGACCAATCTTTGTTCTTTGGGTTATATTCAGCTATTTGCAACACTCTATTAGTATTCATAATGAAGTATATGTCTCAAAATTGGGAAGGTCTAGGCCACCTTTATTTTTTGGGGTCGTGAGTTTGTTATATGTGATTCTGTTTTTTTTTTTTGGTTCCCATATAAATTTTGCAAGCAAGGTGTGAATTTGTTTAAAAAATTTATTGGGTATGGTTAAGTGAGTAGTCATGAAGATATAAAGTAATCTGGGTGACACAATCATTTTAATTACAGAAACTTTGGCCAAAAATGGTAATTTTAGGTTTTTCTATCTATTAAGGTCTAAAATAATATTCTGCCATTTTTGAGTTATATTGTTTGAGTAAAAATCTTTATTGTTTGTGGAAAAAGTAATGCCTAAATAGTTGATTACTTTTTTTGTTTTTAAATTTCCTACCAGGGGTAAAAGAGAGAATGGTTTAGGGGGGTTTAAGGGAAAGATGTTAGTTTTTTTGAGATTTAATTTGTAGTTTGATATCTTCAAAAAGTGTTCAATAGCAGATAATATTTTATTTATATCTGAGATTGGCATGGTACAATAAATATTCAAATCATCTGCAAAAGCTGAGAGGAAGATTTTGGGGTTATAAATTATTGGGGGGTTATGGTATAGATTTTGTTTAATACTTAGGAAGAGTGGATCCAAGTATAAGTTAAAGAGTATAGGAGATAGAGGGCATCCTTGATGGGTTCCATTTTTAATTGGGATTCTCTTTGACCAAGTTTTGTTAATATAAAGAGATGTAGAGGTGTTGTTGTATCGTATTTGTAGGATCTGGATAAACTTTTGGGGTATATTAAAATAAGGTAACATTTGAAGTAGAAATTCTATATTTACTCTATCCAAGGCTTTATGAGCATCAATAACTTTTATTTTATTTAACATTTGTTGACCGGGAAAGTCCGACTAGGTTCCACCACAGCTATTTTTTTTCAGCGGAGAGAGGGGAGAAATGCTCCAGATGCATGTCTTTGGAATAACTAATGCATATATGTTTAAGTTATTATGATTAGTGTAAGAAATTAGTGTATTAAGAGTTAGTGTATTATCACTCATTTGTCTAAGTGTTGTAAAACCAGATTGTTCATGGGGAATAATTTTATCTAGTTGGTTTTTCAGTCTGTTTGCAAGTATAGATGTTAAAATTTTGGTGTCCATGTTTAATAGTGAGATAGGTCTATAGCTATCTGGGTTTTTTGGGTCAGCTTGTTCTTTGAGTATAAAATAGTTTTGGATGTATTAAAGTGTATATCATTGATTTTATTGTTTATTATATAGTATGTGGAACAAAATTTGAGCTAAGATGGGGGAAATGGTTTTATAAAATTCAGCAGTGAGGCCGTCTGGGCCTGGGGCTTTATGTGATTTCATTTCTTGAATTGCTGAAGTTATTCCATTAATAGAAATAGGTTCGCTTAATTTTTCCTGTTGATTTGGGTCTATTTTCAGGAAATTGAGTTTTTGGAGAAAGCGTGTTCTATCTTCTTTTGAGGATGGTAGTAGCTGATCTCCATAGGTCTGTGAATATATTAGTTCATATGTTTTAGTAATATCTTCAATTTTAGTGCAATGTTTGTTTCTGTAAAGTATTTCAGATATTTGAGAGGGAGAGTTAGTTTGGGTTATAATTCTGGCCAGTGCTCGAGATGGTATTTGTACTTCATTAGCGTAGTTGGCTAACATTCTGGTTTCATAAAAGGATAATTTGTTGTTAAGTAGGAGGTATATGTCTTTTTGAAGTTTCAGGATTTCTGTTTCTGTTTGAGTTTTATAATTAGTTAATAGGTCATGCTCAAGTTTTTGTATTTTGGTTTCTATGTCCTGTTCCTCTTTAAGTTGAATTTTTTTATAGTAAGCTGCTTTTTTAATGAGTATTCCCTTAATTTGCGCTTTGGTTGCCACCCATTCAATATCCAGAGGTAATTAAGAGTTAGGAATGTTAGACAAGGTTGATTTGAGGTAAGGATTGAATGTCATTTATTATCTCCTTTTTGGTTAGAAGGTTGGAGTTCAGGGACCAATTGTAGCCTCTTTTCATTGTATTATTCTTTGGATTTCCATTAAGGTTTAGAGTAATTTTGGAGTGATCTGAGAGGTATCTAGTGTGGGTGGTTATTTTTGGGTCTAGCCTGATGAATAAGTCTGAGATTAGAAAAAAGTCTATTCTCAACAACATTTTGTGGCATTGCGAGTAAAATGTGAATTTGCTAGATTTATTTGGACTATCTCCATATTTAAAGGGTTCATAAAGTTTGTAATCCTGTATAAGTTCTTTTAGGGCTAGATGTGCTTGTTTGTTAGGTGTTATAGTCATACTCGATTTGTCTTGGTCGGGATTTTGATGTGTGTTCCAGTCACCACCTAGGACCATATAATAATTTTGGAATTTATTTATGATGGGGTATAAAGAAGCGAAGAAAATGTGTTGATTTTTACAAGGGGCGTAGACATTGAGGACCAGAAGAGGTTTAGGAAGATTTGGGGTTAGAAGGGTTACATAGCACCACCTCCCCTCCTTGTCCACTTTAGTTTCTAAAATTGTGTCTTGGAATTGCTTTTTAATTATTATAGCTACCCCTGCACTGTTAGTTTTGCCTTCAGAAGCTATAATATCTCTTATCCATTTTTTTTTAAATTTCTAACCATTGTTCAAGATTTAGATGTATTTCCTGAACTAATATGAAGTTTGCTTTTGCTTGTAGGATGAGATGTAAAAAAAAGTTTTCTTTTTATTCTGGAGCCCTTTGATATTCCATGTGTCAAATTCCCACATGTATGTGTTTGAGATGTTGGTGAAATAAGTCTTGTGTATTAGTTTCAGTTAATAATTTTTGTTTATGTATTGGTAAAATAAGATTAAGAAAGCATCCTATTATTCCCGTCCCAACCCTGTGCCTAACCACTAACCCCATGGACCAGGAATAAATCAGGGAGTGAGTAGTTATTAAGTTTAGAGATCTATAGTTCAATAAAGTATTTACATATTGGGTTTTAATATTTAAGCAAGAGATGTTTACGAGTAACCCTGCATAGATTTTCTCTACATTGACAAAGCTTAACAAACTAATTCCCCAAAAAGCACCACTAAGATATCCCTAACCTCCTCAATAATTTTTATATGAACATGTTAGAACATCTAAAGTGTATATCCTAACAGATTAACGATAATTAATATATATAATTTTGAAAGGTGTTAGTAGAACCATTATTTACAAGTATTAATTCTGTATTATATAACAGTTGGATAATTATTTTTAATCTTGTTGTGTCTATAGTAGTTATTACTCCAAGCATATCAAAGAGAAAGAAAAAAAAAACATGAACAATCAAAACTAGTAGTATAAGGAAGGAAAGAAGGGATTGTCCTCCCATTACTAGGAAGAAGTCTATCTAAGTTACTAAAATTGTGGTATCATCTTCATTGTTCCCTATATAGTATCAAGATAAGCAATTTCCAGGTAACAGAACAAATTCCTCTCATTCCTTAAACAAGTTCAAGTCTTTTGAAAAGAACCTTTTTAAATCATAGCAGGTTCCAAAATTTGTATAGGAATGTATAGATGAGTGTTAGTATGGTAGTGTATCATATTAGAATCTGTTAATAGAACTGTTAACATTTTTTAACATTTATTGCTATCAGTGAACTGTTGCTAAGCTCTAAAACTATTTCATTTATATCCTTTGTATTGTTAGGCTAAAGGTAAAATGAATATTTGCAATATGAATAGTGTTACATGTATCAATATATGTACGTACGTGTGTGTGTGAGCAGGCATGTATGTGTGGATGGTTATATGTCTAGAGTCATCCTGTACATTTCACAAAACAAGTTATTGGCTTGTTTTGAACCACAACAGTTTAAGGATCAAAACCTATCTCCCAAAGCACTTGATATTATACTTGTAGAAGTGATCCCATGCACGACTGAACACTCACTCTAGTATTTATATGAGACAAATATTATGGTTGGTGCCCTTACCAAGACAATTCCATTATAGTCCCTATTCCTTATTTTAGATCCTCAACTCTGAATTTCCCTACTGCATACAATGTTTGAGATTTTTGGATCTCATACACTAAGGATACAAATTAAAGATTTTCTTCAGTTCTATGAACTTTAAGTACTGGATGTCAAGATCTTGGAATGTATTCAGGCATTCATCTGTATTTTGGGGTATTACCCATCCTAATATTCTTGCCCCACTGTGTGTAAAATATTAAGTATGTTTTTGTGAAGCATCACAGTAACTAGGTTAAATCATTTGCAGTATATGAGGCAAAGAAAAGTAATTTAATGGTACCTGTCTCATTATTTTGAAATGTTGAAAATGGAAGCTGTTTTTATCCTTTTCTTTTTGTTGTCATTCAAGAGACCATAGAACGTTTAAAAAGTATATATCTGTCCCTTTATCATAATATTGAGCTTCAGAAAGGGGAATGTGGGAGTATAGCATGATTGTTTTTTTGAACATAATCTCATTTGAAGCAACATCAAATGTTGTCTAGATATCATTGAGTTGGAAAGAGGCAATTTCCCTGCACCCCTGTCCATTTGGCCATACTATTGCTACCTCTAAGAAGTTTCTCGTATTTAAGCTGCCCAGGGGAAATTAAATGAGGTTCAAGGCAGGCTTTGATTTTTTTTTTGTTTGTCAGCTCAATTATGTAATATTGATGTTTCTTGTATCAAATCCATAGAAATCAAAGTTCTTAACCCCATATTTGTATTGTTTAATGACTGGCTGTCTAGTTCAGCCAGGTGTTATAGATGGTTAAGGCTGTGATTTGTGGATCAGCTAACTTTACAATGGGTTGGAATGAGATGTATCTTTGATTATGTACATATACATGCTTAAGGACATATATAAAAAAATGTGCACACATAAAGAAGCCCACTTGGAGAAATGTACAAGGATATATGTATAGTTATCCAGGCATAGAATTATCTTCTTCTGACAGTCTAAGTATATGTTTAAAATATATAGATTGTAATTGGAAGTCAATACAGCGAACTGCTAACTCTTTAGGAAAAAAGGCAGCAGAAATGGCAGTAATAACAATGTCAGCAGAATTTTAACAACTAAGTAGAAGACTTTTTCACCAGTAACTAGTTAATGATGGTGTATACTACCCTTTATTGGATTTCCTGAGCTTACTGGTAAGGGCACCTGTAAGGCTGCGTACCTCCATGTAATGCAGAACATCCAAAATTTCTATTTGAATTCAATAGGACACAAGGGAGCAATAATAAATCTTTGTGTATAATTAGTAAACTCGGGTAGCTGGAATTGTTTTTGTAGAAAATTGTCTATTTACATAAAGTAGATAGTCGATAAAAATAAGGTTAATCTTATTTCTATTTCAAGGGAAGTGTTACAGTACAATGCTTCTTATCGATTAGAGGTGTTGCTTTTTCTGTTTAAATGACCAGAATTGGCACTCGGGAGTGTAGAACTGCTGCTTCCTACATCGGCTTATAGATTGTGTCGAGCTGCATTAAAAAGAACAGATTTAAGCTTTTCAAATTCAGATATAGCTCTTATTTAAAGGTTCCGTTGCTGAGAGATGATCCTTTTAACAGACTCGTTATTTTTTTTTACCTGTATCCAGGAGATTTTCCGGAGTCTGCGCTGTGAGTATAGAAGAGTTCCAACAGCATAAGCGGGCGTAGGGGAACCATTTAAGCATGCTGGATATCCCAAAAGTGTCGTGTTTTAAAGATGCATAGCATAAAGTATGCAGCAGCATTTTGATTCCTAGTGTGGGAAAAGGCAAAGGCAGAAGTAGATCTGTATTTCATCGACAAAGCCTCATGGCTTGGCAGATGGAGAAAAAATACTAAAATACCGTTGGTAGAGGCCTAAGAAGGCCCAGCATGTGTCCAGAAGTCAAGAACCAGACTTGGAGTGCAGAGATGTGTGCAATCATCCATTTGATACCCAGTCATCACTCCAGTGAGTGTATTTAATGTTCCAGTGGGGGAATTTCTTTGAAAACAGCAAGAAATGTTTCTCTGGCTTCTTTTTGATTTGCAATCATATATGTAACTCCTTCCATGTGGCGGCTGATTGGTTTGGGTAATTCATTTGAAATTTTTTTTTTCAATCAGAAATTTGCAGTAAGGGGAAAGAAGCTGTCTTGCTTGTCTTATTTGAAGGGGAAGATCTTGAGCCAACGATATTGTGTTATTGTTCCAGTTAACAGTTCCTCCACTTTTTTTAGCAGTCAACAAAATTGTGTTAACATCTTGAAAGTTTAATAGTTTTGCATATGCAGGAATGGGTTTATATAGTACTTGGGTTTCTCTCAGAGCTCTATGAGCTCTTTCTATTATTATTTGTTTAGCTATTCCAAGTTCTTTGAGCAGGATGCTGAATATTTGGGTGATGGAAGAAATCAATTCATTGTGAGTTACAGATTCTGGGATGCCTCTTATGATGATATTGTTCTTTCTGGATTTTGCTTCCAGATCTGTAATCTTTGCTTGTATATTTTGGATTTCTTTATCATGAGAGTCATTTTTTTTTGTTATTAAAGTTATTTTCTCCTCATTTTTGATGATTTTGGCTTCAGACTTATCCAATCTGTCCATTATTTAGCTAAAGGTATCTCCAAATGATTGTAGTTGCACAGAAAGATCTTTTATTGCTTCTTGGATGGGAAGTAGAGCTGTCTTAATATCCTCCAGGTTTGCTGGTTGTTCAGACTTGTTTTTGTTTCCAGTTTTAGAGGCATCTGGTTGTTTTGTTATCTTCTGTCTCTTAGAATTTATATCTTTTTCAGGAGATAGTAAGTCAGAAAGTTTGGTTTTGGATGTGGTAGTGTCCATATTTGTATCTTCTTTCGACATTTTGCAGTGATGTTATCTCCAGGTTTGAGTGTAGTTTTCAGTATGCAAGGCTACAAAAGCACACGGCTTGTATTAACCTCACTGTATCCTTTTCAATCTTAGTTGTTTAGAAGCTAGACCAGTCACTTCTTCTTGTTGGTTTTATTTAGGAGTTATTTAGAGTTGATATTCCAAAATATATTGTTGAAATTGGTTCTGGTTTATCTTCTGGGTTCATTTTATTCCAGATAGTTAGAGGAGCTAAGGATTAGCAGTGCTTACAGAACAGCGGCCATCTTTGACTCCTCAGTTGTAAAATAATTCTGAACTCATTTCAAACTGTTTTCTTTGATAATAGCATGATAATAGCTAAGTTCAGCAGAGTAAACTTCTATTGTGGCATACTTATTACTAGATATTTTGAGTGCTTATTGTGATACATGTCAGTTTATTATTCTGGCTGGTGTTTTCCCCCCTGACTTGATGAATGCTAGCTTTGGTACCCCTCTGTCAAATCTGGTTGTACCTAAAAAGAACAAAACAAAGTGAAAACATGCCTTATCCCACAGTTAATGTTTCTGTTGGGGCCACTGCTTGGCCTGCAAACCACTTACTTTTACCGTGCCTCCCTCTAGTGTAGCTTTGCCTGCTACTATGGAATGGTGGTTAGGCATAACCTCCTGAGCTGTTCCAGCACCTGCCTACCTGGCACAGGTATGGGAGTACTAAACCCTTTAGGTACAGGAGGAGTCCAGGTAAGATATCCTTAACCACAGGGAATACTTTGTCCCCATATTTTATCTAGTAGTGTAATTCACAAGAAAAAGAAACAGAAGCTTCATCGTACAGCTGATAATCAGATTATCAATGTTTATAAGGCTGATGTGGTTTCCTTGGATAAGAGTGTTCTTCAGACAGCTTATTCTGGTGGTTGTGTAACCATATGTGGTTCTATTGCTATTTTAGCTAGAGGCCTTTCTGTTGTTTTAGAAAATGAGTTGGAACCTGAGGACAGTGGTGATTTCCTAGTTGACATTCAGTCCAGTCACTCTCATCTTTTAGAAGGTAAACCTGTGCTTAAAATCAAACAAGTGCTCAATTTTCTTCAGACAATTGCTATATTTAGTGATGTTTTTGCCTGAGAGCAATTGGAAAATACACAGGAGATACACAGAATATATGACCTTATAGAGAACAAGATGCCCAATTCTGTGGCTATCCCCCCTTTCATATCTGCCTTGGAAGATGTTTATAAAGCTGCCTGCAGGACATCAGTATTTATTTCAGCAGTCACTAAAAAGGCTCAGAAAAAATATATAGTTTCCTCAGATGTCAGGTCTCTTTTCTCATTTGCCTGCTGATCTAACTGAAGTCTCCCCAGCTCTCTGCTCAAATAACAAAATAAAAAGTCCTTGGCTTCATCTAATCCAGTGATCCTTAATAAAAGGGAAAATGTCAGATCTTCAGTGCAAAAGAATGTCTCTTTCTAGTAATCTGTCCTTTAGAATATTAAATTATCAAGCCTATATGTGGAACTTTATTTTGGAGTGTGCATATAGTTTGGATGATGTTGCTGCATCCTTACCTGCAGATCAAAAGTGTTATATGAATGTAATTGTTTCTAATTTGACTTAGATTTTGAAACAAGCTTTGAGAGGTGTGCTTGAATGTGTAGATACAGTCTCACGAAATGCTGCTTCTTCTGTTGTATTAAGTTTTGAATTGTTGTTTAGACCCACTGTTAACACAGATTCTCAGACAGTGGGATGATAGAGGCATATTAAATACATCAGGTATCTAGGATATTTCATGTGCCCAAGTTCTCCCCCAAACAACGTCTTCTTCAAGGGGCATAACAAACAAAAATCCCAGGCAAGCAAAAGTCAGGGATCCAAAACAAAATGGTGGGAGGATAGTTCTTTGAAACCAAAGAGGAGGGATTCCTTTCTGTAAAAGAATCAGCCCTGCAAAGGAATGACTATGGTGAGTTACAGAGCAGTCCCACCCCAACCCCTCCTCCTGCCCTTCCTTCTTTTCCCTCCTTCCCCAAGGGTTGTTCTCATCCCTGCAGCCTGGCTGCAAGTAGTCCTGGACAAATGGGTTTTGAGGATAATTCTGAGAAGATACACTTGGCAGTAGATAGAAAATCCTCCCACCTTTAGGGGAATTTTCCCATCCCCTCTAGTCTGAAAACAGCTGTTTCCTCCAGTGCTCCATCACATGGTAGAAGCAGGGGTCATAGAAACAGTGCCTGCAATGCACAGACAAAAATAATTTTACTCCAGAATCTTTCTGGTATCTTTCTCATACAACAAAAGCAGCAGTCCTGCAGATTCTTACTACATTTGTCTTTTCCAATCATCTTTGGGAAAGTTTTGAAATTCAAAATGCTCACCTTACACTCAGTCCTAGTATTACTTACAGATGACTTTTTCATGGTGACTCATGATCATGAGGATAGTTCTCATCATATTCCTGTTGTTCCCAGTTTCATGAGATTTGCTGTGTCTGGCTTACACTATCAGTTTCCTGCATTACCCTTTGGCTATCTACTGCACCTCATATCCAGGTGCTGGGAGTCCTTAGATAACGTTGCATCCCTCCTTTCCTACCTGGGCTTCAAATTGAATCTTCAAAAGTCCTTTTTCTCACACTCTCAACAAATTATTTTACTGGGCTGTTTGATCAACACAGTACAAAGGATGGCCTTCTTGCTAGAAGACAAAGTTCTGACTTATCAGGGCATTTTCTTGGATTTCTTTGTCTTCTACAGACAGGGCTTCAGCAAGAGAGTTCCTCAAAATTCTAGGTCTTATGGCATCAGTGATCCTCATGGGGTCTATATTAGAACATTGAAGTTTCACAACTTTGAATGTCCTAATATCGACCCCTATTCAGTGAACGCTGAAAATAGTGAAGCTGCAGAACACCGAATTTCTTCTTAGGGAAGGAATTCGGTTGGCTGTTCCTGTGGCTTCGCTATTTTCAGCACTGTGGTGGAAAGTTACGGGTCAGGATCAGGTAAGTGTGCGATTGTGTGGACGTGAGAGTTAGGGCGTGGGGTAGGGAGTTAGGGTTAGGGCACGGGGGAGTGTGTGACCTCCCAACTGTGACTGATTTACAGAGATGTCCCTGATTTGCAAACAAATGTTAACTGTGCCCCACTGACTCCCTGTGAAATGTACTCACAGTAGGCAGAAAGGTGGGGAATCCCATGTAATGGTAACTGTCAATAAGTTACAGTAGACACTACTTGCATGTCAGAAATTGTGTAGTAATACATATGCTCAAAATACCCCACGGTCACAACTGCAGAATATCTGAAATATATCACGGGTGTATCCCACTGATATGTACCTTTCCCTGAGGCTGGTCAAATATATACCTGAGGGTATCTGAGGCCTGGAAGTGTCAGAAACACACAGGCATATCAGCCTGTCTGCTGTTAAACACTCTGCAAATAGCTGTAGAATTACTTTCACAAGCATACCCTTATGTAGGAGTACAACACAGAAATATCAAAGGATGTAGCCATCTAACATACTAATGACAGTATAGCAGTTCACAAGCACTGCATGTGCCTGATATACTTGTTAGTACAATGTACTTAGTTGTCCTCACCCCTCTCTCAGGGGTGGAAGGTTTCAAATGTCACAGCAAATGTCAAACATATGTACAGCTATTGCAGTTAAAGAAATGTGCAGCTATGGACCTTCCCTACACCCAGCCTGCACATCCCTAGCTGGTGTCCCCACTGACTTCCTGCTTCCCGCTTACAACTGTTTAAAAGTGCCTTGTTCACTCTGTATGACAAGGCCCCAGTACTGCTCAGCAGCAAAATAAAATACCTTTGTAAGTGTCAAACCCCAGACCTTGGGCTCACCAGACTGCATGAAGTACCACCAAGCCACAGCAAACATATAAGAACTTAGTGCTGAAATAAATATATCATGCATTACAAGGAGTGAATGTAAATGGAAAATGGGAAAGCCACAGCAACACATTCCAGTAAAGACAAATATCTGACATTCAAGGAGTGAATGTAAAGGGAAAATAGAAAAGCCATAGCAACACATTGCAAGAACTACAGTTGTATGCCAGTTAATCCACAAATCCCACAGGAAAGTACACACTCCGATGTAAACAGTGTTAGTATTAGCAGGTGTGAGTTAACATACACACTGAGAAGAGTGCACTGGAAGAAGCAACAGTCAGGTTTCAGTACAACATGCATTTCAGTGGCTACAACACAGCCTCAGATATGAGAGATATACCAACCTTCTGACTGAGACAACAGTGTCCACAGCAAACCAGCATGGTCTCTACCTTGCAAAACTGAAAGGCCTATGCCTACCTAACCTATCATTTTATAGCAGTGTCCTGAAATCACAGTAAGAACTGCAATTACCACACAGCAGGCTGCATGCAATTACTAAATGCTGGCCACCAATTGGTGCAGAGGCCATCACATGCACATGTGCAGATACCTACAAAAGCAGCCTGTACTGCCAGTCCACACATGCAATAATATCATTGCAACAACTGGAGGGAGGGAGAGAGAGAGAGAGAGAGAGAGAGAGAGAGAGATAGATAGATAGATAGATAGATAGATAGATAGATAGATAGATAGAGAGAGAGATAGATATAGATAGAGACAGAGACAGAGACAAAAAAAAAGCAAGCAAGCCAGCCAGCAAGCCAAAAAAAAAGCTGTCAGAGACAAAGGTAATGTAAACTACATAATCTAATAATCTACATACTGTGAATCCTCCATATGTGTTAGCAGTCTGTATCAATATGTATATGCAGATGTGCATAGGACAAGGGACATACTGCAACTGTTAGTGAAGGCTGGACATACATATGTAGTTGAAGGTTGCATGTGCACATATCAATATAGGTTGTAGTGTGTGGCATTGAAAACAGCATGCAGTGCAGGTATATGTCATGCGGTGGTGAACTTCTGTGGGACTGAGCCAGTGAGGCCTGCTACAGCTATATGGCCTGAGGACAGCATAATGCATTCTACACAACACTGTGCAAAACCATTACAGAATGGTATGTCTCATAACTGTTTCAGAAGTGATATTCCCACCATGAAAAGTGGGCAGTCTATGTGCCTACATGTGCATGTATATGTACAGCAATGGATGTTTAGAAGTGTGTGTGTGTGTGTGTGTGTGTGTGTGTGTGTGTGTGTGTGTGTGTATATATATATATATATATATATATATATATATATATATATATATATATATATATATATATATATATATATATATATATATATATATATATATATATATGTACATAGATAGAGAGGTATGTCTAGATAGACAGAGATATATAGATAGATAGATAGACTATGTATATACATATAATATAATAGATGCATACATATATAGATAGATATGTAGATACATACATATATACAGATAGATATGAATGTCTATAGATATGTATATATATATATATATATATATATATATATATATATATATATATATATATATATATCTACATGGTTATATAGAGCGGTGCGTATATATATATATATATATATATATATATATATATATATATATATACATATATATATATATATATATATATATATATATATCTATATATATGGTTATATAGGCGTGTGTATATGTATATATGTATACACACATATATATATATATATATATGTATATATATATATATATATATATATATATCTATATATGTAGATATATATATATATATATCTATATATATATATATATATATATATATATATATATATATATGTAGGTATATATATATATATATATATATATATATATATATATATATATATATATATATATATATATATATATATATATACGGATATGTATATATTGATATATATATATATATATATATATATATATATATATATATATTTATATGTGTATATATATATATATATATATATATATATATATATAAAGAGAGAGAGTGAGAGAGGGGGACATGGGGGCAGATGTACTGCAACAGGTGCCTGGTGACCAAGGCATGGACTGAACACCAGTGTTGATACTGCAGTACCATACCCCATTCCAAAATATGTTACCCACTAACTACCACATAGGTGGTTGCCTGCCTACCACTGGAGGTGTCAGAAGGGAACATGGGCCACAGGTGTAAAATAGCCTCCCCTTTGATATCCACAGTGGCACATTAGTCTTGTAATCCCTGTACATGGTACGTGTCATCACAAAAGGTGTGTCAGCTAGGGAAATGTAAGTCAGTGTGCCCCTCTACACCTCACAATGTCCTATGCAGTATGTAACTCCCATGAGAACTACAGCAAGTGGAATGGCCACAGACATACCTAACAAAGACTGATAATGCCCTCAAACACATTCCCTATGCAGACTGACTCACAAAACCACAGCTAGAGTGCCTTGCATATTTCCTACACAGAGGTTACCACTGCTGGACATACAGAGTTATGTCACACCCATGCCAGTCGGCCAACCACCATGACAATACCTTACAATCCATCCAGCCTACATGACTTAGGGCCCTAATCCTTGTCACTGCACTAAACAGCACATGCTGGAGGTACAGGTTTCTATACACAAATATGCCATACCCTGGGCTAAACCACCCAGCATTAACAAACAAGGCTCCTTATTAGTAGATGTCATACATTCCCCTGATGAATGTTATGGAGATAGGTAATATGCCCTGTGAGTCACCTCTGTGTAACCGTTTTACAGGAGCTAGTAAAATCACATTACATGTGTCCCAAAGGGCAGGGTAGCATATGGCTAGGCTGCCCTAGGCCCAGGGCAAATAGCATAGTACCTACCTATGACACAATTCACACACACATGTACTCAGTGCAGTACCAGCTATGTGAGGTTGAATGAGTGTGACACTGACTGTGTGCAAGGTCTGTAAAGGTGGGATAGCTTAGCGTGAGTTTGTGTCTGTCATGGTAGTTTGTGTCGTAGGTGTGAGGCCAGAGAAAGATGTGTCAGTTATCGGGATGCAGACATAGTAGATTGGCATATGTTGTGCTGTAGTTCCCTGTGTACAACTGCAGTGTCCCATCGTAGGCAGAAGCAATACATGTATGCTCAGTAAGTGGTACTGCTGTTGAATCCAGCTCACATATGAACTGTTGTACTACCTGAAGTTGTAGGCCTAAACACACAGTATGGTGTATGTTCACATTCCCTGGTAACACTGTCTGGTGTGTTTCCTGTAGTCTGCACAGATTACATACCTCTTGCATAGGTATCTGTAAGTAGGGGCACACAGTACTATAAGGTACACAGTTAATGCTTATCTGTGTCATCATAGATTTGTGTGTTGTATGCATGTGTAATGTGTGTGTAATGATGCCTGTACCATGGCCACAATCACATGTGTGTTACAGGGTATGTGTGTGTACCTGGCAGCATGTATACTCTGTGACAGCAGTATGCTGGCTATATTAACAACTGTGCACATATGTCAGGTAGGGGTATGGCATCAAAGACTAGGGTGGATTGCCGTTTAAACTGTAAATGTGCATTGCATTCATTGCATGGGATGACAATATTCTTCATCTATTAGCTTGATACATACCCCCAGAGTGAGGTTGTGCATTGTATCCCAAACAGTGTGCCGAGTGCTGGTGTATACTAGTTTGTTGTATGCAGTGTGGCAGGCACTGTCAGACAGTTGTGGGCTGAGCACTGATATGTGGTATCAAACATGTGTATCCCCTGATAGACAGACAGATGCTATATATGGCAGTTAAGTGATATCAGTACATTAGAATATTAAGTGTGCCACATGACTTGCTCACATATTTTTCTTTTCCTTCCAGGGTGATGGTGCATCAGCATAACCCACCTTATACAGCAGCAAAGGATCAGGAGATCCACCAGAGCCTAGTGCAGAATTTCTCTGTGCTGCTTTCCAGGACCAGCCAGAACCATCATGAGAGGGCTGCACTGTGGCAAGATCTTGTCCATCAGGTAAATGACATAGGCATGCATAACCGGACATATGAGCAGGTACGCCATCACTGCAGTGATTTAATTAGACATGTCTGGCAGCGTGCGTCTGATATCCACAGACAACAGCTTGCCACAGGTGGTGGGGTACCTATCCACCCCCCCTTCACCAGTGTGGAGGAGCACCTCCTAAGTGTTGTGGCTCTAGGCCAACAATAACATCCACAAACGTGTCATCATGGAGGCCGGAGCCACCCAGCATGTTGAAATGGAGTGTGCAGGTAACATGCCATATCTGTAGTTGACTGGTCTCTGTACTGGTAGTTTATGCATGTGTGAGATATGTACTGTGTGTGCAGCTGTTAACCTGCCTATTCTTCTGCAAGATTGATATTCTGAGCATAATCTGTACACCTCTGAAAGCCTCCTGTTGTACTACTGTACTTTATCATACTCACAGTATCAATGGCACAGTTGTGGCCACTGGCAATCACTGTCATATTTTTGCAGGTCCCTTTGGAGTGACAGCAAGGCAGCCAATCCATGCTGGTGAGTGTGTAATAACAATACTATTGCTAATGACATGTGCATGTCATATGGAGGTGTAGTCTGTGCACATGTAACACACCTACGCATAATGCACGCTGTGCATGTTTGCTGTGAGACTATGCATATCCCATTATTCTCAGTAGCTGCCTCACTCACATGCAATACACTCTAGCATGACACACATGTGTGGCAACACAGTACTGGACATTGTATAGGCATATCTGATACACATGTACACAACACACACATGTTTGGCATAGACACTACACCTTAGCCTGCTACACATGTCCAATTATGACACCTGCTTTATGGCCGCCCATCAATATCCCACTTATCCTCTATGCAGCACACATAATATACCTGAGAGGTAGAGGCCTACCATGTCTTTGAGCAACAGTCTTGAACAAATAATACATTCCTGTTAGGCAATGCTCACTATTGGCCACCTTACACACCCATGTAACAAGTGGCTGTGTAATTGTGGATGTAGTCATGTTACTGCACTTCAGGTACAGCATGCTAGCTGCCTGTCTGGCACACATTATAATTGTTGACTGACCACAAGAAGCATGTTGATCATGGCTCATGTTACTACACCACATCCAGTTCCACTGACCACAAAAGTACACATAGCAGTTATTGCGTAGCACCGTCATTTATTGTGTGTGTGTGTGTGTGTGTGTGTGTGTGTGTGTGTGTGTGTGTGTGCGTGTGTGCGTGTGTGCAAATATATGCACCCACAGCTTGCAACACTTGCACAACATTGTTATGTCCTTGTACACATTGTGTCCCAGGGTGGAGACAATCACTGAACAACTGCACACAACCATCAAGTACACGTATACTGTTATTAACAAGGGCTGTCTACACTTGCACTGCATGTTCCTGTGAAACACATAATCTGCATGCTGACACGTGTGCAGTGATGTTTTTCCTTGTGATACTGTCACCCACCCTCAAACAGTATTGTGTATGTGCTGGATTGCTGGTGTGTCTGTGTTTGTATCTGCTGTACTGAGGAGTGTGCCTGTGTGCCTGTGTGCATGTGTGCATGTGCGCCTGTGTGCATGTGTCCATGTGCACCTGTGTGCATGTGTGCATGTGCGCCTGTGTGCATGTGCACCTGTGTGCATGTGTGCATGTGCACATGTGTGCATGTGTGCATGTGTGCTGTGTTCATGTGTGCATGTGTGCATGTGTGCTAACATTGTGTACACATTTGTAAACTGTGTTTCCTATCTTCCTCTCACAGGTTCTGATGTTGCTCTGCTGGAGTGCAGCAGGGAACCTGAAGCCACTGCTGGGGATAGTGATAATGATGATACATGTGTAATGGCACAGGGAGGTGTGACAGGGTCTGTTGTTGGTCAGCCAATCGACACTACACAGCAGTCAACCCCATCAATGCACACAGTCATCCTGCCGATACATCCATTGTCACCAATGTCATTAGCTGAGGGACAGCATACAGTGGGCATTGACCAGGGTAGTTTGGTATCATTGGCACATGCATCCCCTCACAGCAGCCATGGCCAGATTCCTGACATGGTACCACACAGGCAGATGTCCAGGGGTTCTCGTGGGAGCATCCGTGGTCATACTGCCCCTGTCAGATGTGCCCACAGAGGTCTTTCAACCTCAGCTATGTTCCGGGCTGTAATGCAGGCACAGGCACGTATGGAACGGTACACCAGACAGGGTCTGAGGGAGCTTAGAGCACACTGCACTGCTATGAATGACACTATGCATGACGTTGGGGCTGCCATCCGTAATTTCAGCGAGGTCATTGATAGACATCGGGGGACACATTAGATCTCTTCCACAACTACATGTCCAGGAGCCAGGACAGTGCAGGACAGTTGAGGTGTCGACGTGGACGTATGCCAGCAACATCATCAGCTGGCAGTCACTGCAGACGACAACAAACCCGCAGCTGCTTCCATAGTGCCAGTACTAGCCCCAGCAATGCTGGGTCTGTGCTGTCATTACACCGTCCTAGAAGACCACGTGCATGTGGCTCTGGACAGTCCCAGCAGGGACATGTGTCCAGTCAACAACCCACTGCTTCTGATGACAGTACCCAGTCTGGCTTAGTACCTGATACTGTCCGTAGCACCCCTGCCAGGCACAGGTACAGTGTCCGTGGCCAGAGACAGTGATCTGTATGACCTGGCAGGTACAGTCTGTGGCTGTCTGCAAACACCCGTATATGGCAGCCAAGTGGTGGAACTGTGTGCAGGCATACAAAAACACATAATGCTAACACCTAGGGCTAACACATACACACACACATTGCATCAACATTGCCCCAAGTTGTACTGTTGTCCCTCACTAACACACACACATACATGTTGATTGGATGTGTCAATGGCAGACTCTGGCAAACCAAGTACACACCCTGTGCATATGATGAAACTGTGCCACCTCCTGCCATCTGTAACATTGATGCAGGAACAGGATAGCATTGTGCTGATGCACAGGGTGACTACATAGCACTGTAGTAATAATATCATGTTGTTAACAGTACAGTGTAATGATATCGTTGTGGGTATATTTGAGCATGCATGATGCATT
This sequence comes from Protopterus annectens, assembly GCF_019279795.1. Taxonomy (NCBI): domain Eukaryota; kingdom Metazoa; phylum Chordata; order Ceratodontiformes; family Protopteridae; genus Protopterus; species Protopterus annectens. The sequence goes on from NC_056733.1 coordinate 814,845,745, forward strand.
AACTATAATTGTCATTGTAGTTTTGTATACACCAGTGTTAATTCCCAAAGTGTACTGTCTGCACATGTGCCACATGGCTGTTGTGTATACCTGTGCCTGCATGTGTTGGGATGTGGACAGTACATGCGTGATGTTTGCAGCACAGAGTTGCAGGTGTACATTTGTGAACATGGTTAGCATGGAACATGACATGGTATGACAGTATGCTGTGGGTGATACAGTTTCCATATGTCATTGGTCTGCATTCTGGTACTATACACAGCCTACACAGCCTGACATTCCATGGTCATTACATGCTGTCTCCTCAACTGATACACAGATATAGGAACCTGGTGTCAGTGATATCCCTGCAGTACTACACTATACCATTAGTCATTCTTACTGAGCCCCACACATCCCTGGGAACAATACTCTTTAGCAGTCTCATGTACATGTCAACACACTACGGATATGTCCATCCATGACTGCAAATGCATACAGTGGCCTACAATGCATTCTACACATGACACACCTAACCACCACAAGGGTATCATACAGACAGATACCTGTTGTCCAAGCCATGCTGTATTGCTGTAATGCAACTGTAGCATTGTCATCGGCATGTAGTTAACATAGTATTCCAACAGTACCATGTAGGTGGTAGCACCCATCATGTAGAACGGGTAATGGTGTGTACATGTGTACAAGTGTTATCTTGTCTATCCTGTGATATTCACATTTCCAAAGGTATTCTGCAGTCCCTCAGCGTATCACCTAAGTAAGATGGTGTCTGTATGCATATCGGCAACAGTTGCCATACACCTACACTGGATGTCCATCACTCACAGACTTTGCTGTGTTTTAACATGTCTGACATATACTCCAGACATGAACCCTCACCCACATTAATCTATCAAAGCTTTCATGGGTGTGTGTCACATAGTTGGCCTAGGACACAGATCACTGCAGTAGCCTGCATTGTCACCAACATACATGTATGGCCTAAGGTCTGGTAAGCTGCGGCACATGCTGCAAAGGTAACAACTGTAATCATATGAGGCAGGCTTCACACATAGGAACTATTAAAGGTCACAGGTACATATCTGTATGTGGCACACACATACATGATGTGTACATTGAAATTACTGTTATAATAATATGTCATACAATAATAAAAGCAAAACACACAACACATTGACAAACTGTGTGATAAACACACACGTCATTTGTAGGATTCAAACCCTTACCTATGTTATGATACTTGAGAGAGACACATTAACACAGCTCACTATTTGCATTACTGGATGATTTTCCTTCTCCTGCTGTATTTATAGGGTGCTGACATCATCGGTCTTTCCAAAGAGAAATGTACATCTTTTAGTGTGTTATCCCAGTCTTCAAAAAGGCCATTCTTTTCACAGAGACTTGCATACATACACACCCCCTGCCACCCCACACACACACTCTGCATTTGCAGGATTCAAACCCCTACCTAACTATGTTATGATACTTGAGAGAGATGCATTAGCACAGCGCACTATTCGCATTACTGGATGATTTCTCTTCTCCTGCTGTATTTATAGGGTGCTGACATCATCAGTCTTTCCAAAGAGGAATGTACATCTTTTACTATCCCTCAGTATGGGGGATAACAATATCTGTGCATTAACAGATGCCTAGTTCAGGGTCACATATGCATACTGGCACTGCCAGGTTATGTTCTATACCATGCTTCATGACCACAGGACTTGTAACACACAACACAAGTAGGGGTGTACCCATATACATCACAGATACACACACCTCTGGGTTGGTACCACTGCACTAAGCATGACAGCCATACATATACAACTATCATTGTGCAAAACTGCCTTTTGGTTTAGTGTGTAGTTCAGACCACCCTCCCATACCCAGGAACCGCACCTGGCTTTCCTGGGAACAGTGTAGGATATGAAGGTCTTCACACACACCATTAAAGTGGTTGACTTCAGGTACACAAATATTGACTGGGAATACTACTCATGCCCTCAACAACATCACCCTACAGCCACTACAATTTGTGGATCCATGTGCTATGGCACAACCAGTCACCACACCCACAAGGGGGAATACATATTGGACCTGAACATCACCAACATGGGGACTCTATGTTCCACACCAGAGGTAGAACCTTCATTGTTAAGATCAGACCATAAACAACTTTCCCTGGACATCCATATCCCGTCCCCACCCCCAGCCAAGGAAATCACTGTAAATAATTTCTCAAAAGCAGACTTTGCACTTGTGAAGACTGGGGTGGAATACTTCAAAGGCCCTGTGCTGGAGGATAATACAACCCAATCTGCAGAATCCTTTACAAACGCATTGTATGAGCACCTGCAGGTATGCATTTATCATGCTATCCCAAATAAAACCATGACTCCTCCAAAACAGGAGACCTGTCTGGTTGACCCCGGCCATATATAAGCTGTACAACAGAAGGAGGAAGCTACTACATAACAGAACAATATCCCACAGATTGAGGATATCTCTGAACAGTATTAGCAAGACACTTCAATCCCTCATATAATCATCACTTGCACATTTTGACAGTGAAATTGACCAGACACTACAGATAATCACAAGGCCTTCTTTAGTTATGTCAGGAATATGTGTGGAAACAACACAGATATGCCCTGAATTGTTGCATAACAGCAGAAAATATGCCAAACCTACGGACATAGCCTACACACTGGCAGACAGAGTCTGCACAAACACCCCCCTTACCCCCAAAGGGTACAGATGACCATCCCAAATGAATGTAACCTCCCTGACATCACAGATGTACAGGTGACAGGTGCCCTCTCCACAGCAAATAACACAGCATATGTATGGGACCGGACAGTGTCCCAGGCTGTGTCCTACACGAGCTCTGAGTAGAACTGAACACTCACATTAAGTCACTGTTCCAACTTAACCTTACTACAGGATATGTACCCTGAGAATGGCATACAGATACAGTGCTCCCACTCCACAAAGGTGGTGCCACAATGGACCACAGGAACTATCACCCCATAAACCTGACTAGTGTGGTAGAAAAAGCTATGGAGCGTATTATCATGGAAGTCATAATCAAAAACATTGTGAGCCTCCAGACAGTGGATCATACACAATTCGGCTTTGTTAAGGGCAGATCTTGCCTCTTACACATAGTTCATATCTTTGAAATGGTTACTGAAGCCATAGATGAGGGCAAGGTAGTTCACACAGTCTACCTGTACCTTGCAGAAGCTTGCAACACAATACCCCACTCAGGCATCATACATATGCTTACCAGCTTAAATATCAACCTCTATATCACTAGATGTGTTGCTACCTGTCTCAGGGATGGAACCCACATGTTCAGAATTGCAGGTGCCATGTCCAATTCCAGACCAGGTACAACTGGTGTCTCACTGGGCTCATTTGTGGGACCTGTCCTGTTCGGTATGTACTTCTCTGAGGTTCAGACTAACACGGAGGGATTATGTCTAACAAACATCACAGATGACTGCTAACCGGGAGCCATAAGCAACACTGCAGCTGACACATGCTTCCTCCATAAGGGTCTCACAGAGATGGATGCTTGTTGCCAGAGCCATGGCCTTGTGCTAAATGCTAAGACATGCATAGTCATCCCCTTTGGGAAAAACAAGGTGCACACAAATCACCACATAAGTGGTAATCCATTAAGTACAGAAGATGTATTTACAGATTTGGGGACCAACATAGATTGTAACCTCTCCTTTGCTAATCACATTTACAGAGTCATTGCAAAGACCTTTATATAGCCCTCCTTATCACATGGGGGTTTGCATGTAGATCATGGGAGGTCATTGTGGCCCTCTACTAGTCACTCATCAGGCCCATGTTTGACTACAATGGCCCTTTTGGGGTGTACCTTACCCAACACCTGCAGCAACTACAGTGTCCACAACAGTACCTCCCCAAGAGGATCATGGGCTACACACAGATGTCCTATGCAGCTCAACTAATGGATCTCCAGCTCTACTCAGTTGCTTAACGCCTACTCAGAGGTAATCTATGCCTGACGTACACAGCCATGTCAAACCCAGAAGTAATGGACATGCTCCATCTCATAACATCCCAGACCCTTAGAGCTACACACTCCAGGTACTTAAACCTCAGCACAAAACTAAATAGGATATGCTGCAGGGACAGATTCATTACCCAGAGGCTCCCCTCACTCTGGAATTGAATCCCAATTAAGGTTAGACATAGCCCCTCGCCAACCCTCTTCCAGCAAAATCCAGCCGCATGGATGGGAAATTGCATATTCACCCCTGGGATCTCCACTATGTCCCTGCTTGACAGAGGCACAGCAAACTAGCCTTGAAGGGTGCCTTCTGTGACCTACTTTACAGAGGCACAGTAGGCTACTCTACTGGGGAGGTGGACACCAAATGCACTCTGCCTAGGCTTATGAATTCCCTAGGGCAGACAGCCTAGCATCGACCTCTGCACCTATGTTTATGTTGGGGATGCAAAATATTTGTTGCTGATACTGTTTGCAGGTCTTTATTGCCGTAGCTTTCCCAGTTTCTATGAACAACTTGTGTATCTGCGTAACATGTTTGATCATGACAGGGTTCCAGTATATTAATATATGTGTCTGTTTTCATTTAACTGTGTGCTCAGGGCAGATTGCTGGATCGTGGGAGGTTCCTGGCTTAACACATGCAACTGCCAGATACGTGTGGCTGACTGCTATACTCAGACATGGCCTAAGTGTGTGAGCATGCCCAGTTCAGGCTTTCCATGGTTTGTTGCCTGACATATGTCTCATTTATCCAAGTGTGTGAGCATGCCCAGTGTGACCTTTCCATATGTTGTGATCTGAAGTCCAATACATTTGTGGCTGTTTGTGAACATGACCAATATTGACATTTATACTGTGTGTGTTGGAAGTCATGTTGTGTTCTTACTGCCAGACTCCTTTGTGTCATAACTCAACAGGGATTGGGCGGTGCCTGCAGGGTTTCCATGGGATAGTTTGCAAAGACTTGTCAACATTCTTTCATACTGGCTGAGCACTGCAATACTGTCATGGTGCGGTGGTTCAGTACTTTCACTATGGTGCACAGTATCATGGGTTTGAGTCCCATCACTGCTTTAAATGTTCATACTAAGCAGACCAGACTGATTAAGGGCCAGTTGGGCAACTACGAGCATGTTGCATTTTGTTTAGCTATGGCCTACTTAAACCAGGCTTGTCCGACATTGCTGTGTATTCACCAACTTGGGTGGACATTGCCATACATTACTCCACATTGACCACAGTTGTATGTGTGACTCTGTTCATAGGTTCATACTAGGCTATCTGCCCTAGGGCATTTATAATCCTAGCCAGAGTGTGTTTGGCTTTCAACACACATTTTAAGTGGAGTTTGCCATGACATTTTTCAAGGTTAGTATACTGTGCCTCTGTCTAACAGTGACATAGAAGCGATACCCAGGGTAAACCTACAATCTCCCATCCACTCATCCAGATTCCTCTTGAAGAGAGTCAATGAGGGACTCTGGCTAACCTGGAGTGGGAGTTTACTCAAGAGTGGAGGGAGCCTCTGGGTTATGAATCTGTCACTCCAGCATGTCCTATTTATTTCAGTCCTGAGGTTCAGGTCTCTTGAGCACGTAGCTTGATGGGATTCTGATTTTCTAAGGTGCAGCATGTCCATTGATTCCAGGTTGGACATGGCTTTATACATCAGGCACAGATCACCTCTGGGCAGGTGGTATGCCACTGAGTGGAGCTGCAGTTTCTTTAACCAGGCAACAAATGGCATGTGTTTGAGCCCTTTGATCCTCCTGGTGAGTTACTTTTGTGATCTTTCCAGCTGCTGCAGGTGTCTGATAAGATACATCCCACAAGGGGTATTGTACTCAATTATGGGCCTGATGAGGGATGAGTAAAGAGGCACGATAACCTCCCCTGATCTAGATGTGAATACCTTCATGATTAGGTGGGCTATATGAAATGTTTTTCTAAACACTTTGGCCACGTGGTTGTCAAATGAGAGATTGCTATCAACTTGGGTCCCCAGGTCCCTTATCACTTCTTCCATACTTAATGGGTTACCACCTATGTGGTAATTTGCGGGCACTTTGTTTTTGCCAAAGAGGATGACTATACACTTTTTAGCATTTAGCTTGAGGACATGGCTCTGGCACCAGTTGTCTGTTTCTATGAGGCCCTTTTGTAGGATGCTTGTGTCAGCTGGAGGGTCGATTATGGCACCCAGTTTGTAGACATCTGCAAACTTGTTCAGCCACAGTCCTTCTGTGTTGGCCTGTACCTCCAAGAAATATATACCAAACAAGGAAGGTCCCAGGACTGAGCCTTGTGGGATGCCACTTGTAGCTGGTTTGGGGTCTGACATGGCTCCAGCATTTCTGACCATGTGGGTTCTGTCCTTGAGCCAGTTTGCAACCCATCTAGTGACATAGGGGTTTATATTGAAGCTGGTGAGCTTATCTATAATGACCAAGTGGGGTATTGTATGGAAGGCTTTTGTGAGGTCCAGGTAGGCTGTGTGGACCACCTTCCCCTCGTCAATGGCCTTGGTGACTGTTTCAAATGACTCAACCAGGTTTAAGAGGCAGGATCTGCCCTTAACAAAGCCAAACTGGGTAGGATCCAGTGTCTGTAGGTCCCTAATATCTTTATTTCTGAGGTCCATGATGATCCTTTCCATAGCTTTGCAGACCAAGCTAGTCAGGCTTCTGATCCAATAGTCTGCAGTATCCATTGGGGCACCACCTTTGTGGAGAGGGACCACTGTTACTGTACAATGCTCTTTGGGTACATATCCTGTGGTAAGGCTGAGATTGAACAGTGGTTTTATGTTTGTGTCCAATTCTTCTTGGGGTTCATGTTGGACACAGCCCAGGACACTGACTGGTCTCATTGATGCTGTGTGATTTGCTTTGGAGAGGCTGGCTGTTACCTTGGCATCTGAGATGTCAGGGGCCAGCACTCTGCTGGGATAGATATTTGCCCTTTTGGTGGGGGGGGGGGGAGTTTTCACTGAACCTGTCAGCTCAGATGTAGGCAATGTCTGTGGGTTTGGTGTATTGCTTGTCATTTTGGACTAATTCTGAGCATATCTGGGAATTCCCACCTAGGTTCCTACCATAACTAAAAAAAAGCCTTGTGATTATCCTTAGTGTCCTGTACAATTTTTATCTCAATGATGGCCTTAGATGATTTTATGTGTGGCCATAGTTTTTCAATAATACTGATCAGAGATGCCTTCCCTTTTTGGGATTTTGCTCTATCATATAGTAGCTTCCTCCTTGTATTGTTTGTTTTTTTATGGCTGGGGTCCACCAGACAGGATGCCTGCCTTTGGAGGATTGGATCTTGGTTTTATTTGGGATTGCATGATCCATGGATTCCTGAAGGTGCTCATAGAATGCGTTTATAATGGGTTCTGAGGTTTGGGCCATATTTTCCACAGGCACAGGGGCTGTGAAGGATTCCACCTCGGTTTTGAGGAGTGTGACATTTGCCTAAGTGAAATTTTTCACTGTGGTTTTCTGGCCATGAGCTGGGGTCGGGATGTGAATATCCAGTGAGATTACTCTATGGTCTGATCTTACCAGTGAGAAATACACTTCTGGTCTTGGGCATAGAGTCCCCATGTTGGTGATGATCAGGTCCAGTATGTTTCCCCCTCTTGTGGGAGTGGTAGCAAGTTGTTCCATAGCATTTGAGTTTATAAATTCTAGGAACCTTTGGGCTAGAGTGTTGCAGCTAGGGTAATGCTCCCAGTCTATGTTTGGGTAGTTAAAGTCACACAATATAATGGTGTTTGGGGAGACCTTCATATTTTCATGTGTTCTCCAGTCAGCCAAGGGTGGTTCCAAGTGTGGCTATGAACTGGAAGGCGGTTTTACCCACTGTTAGTTGCACCTGGATAGTCTCTGATGCTTCATGCTGTGCCACCAACCTGGGGGTGTGGGTATCTTTGACAAATATTGATACTCACCCTCCTTTTGTAGTTTGTTCCATGTTTTGCAGCTGTATATCATGGTATGAGGTGTAACCTGTTAGTGCTAGGGTGCTCTTGGAAGCCTTGAACCAGGTTTCTGTTACTGCACAGATATCAACATTCTCCATGCTGTGGAGAGTTTGGAGTGCATGCATCTTGCAGTTTAGACTTCTGGCATTGAGTAGCATTACTTCTAGCTTCTTATCCCTTGTGATACTTATGGAGGTGGGTTTGTCTTTTGAGCCTTACCTAAAAAAGGCACTATGGGGGTGACAAGAGCCTTTGGCAATATCAAAAAGGCCACAGGTGACAGGTGAAAGCCGTCCCTAGCAAAGCATCATGTCTTGTCGAGCATGTCATCCCAGGCTGGCAGGCATTGGATCCCCTTTCACTGACACCAATACTGTTGTAATTGATCATCTTGTCTTCATATTGTGGCATCGTGTTTGGTGAGGGTAGGATGATACTCAAGGTCATCAAGTTTGCATATACTACATGGTGGTAAATGCTGTTTAGCACTACCTTACATTGCTTAACACATGGCCATCATGCCTCATGTGGTGCTGCAGGGCTGCCTATGTTGGATGCACATACTATACTCCATGCACATGTTTGAAAGCAGGTTGTGTCAACTTCGGCATCCCTTTCACTATATGTGGGAGTCATAGAGAGGTATAATTTCCAGGGTTCCTACTGAGCCAGTGTATGTGCTATGCATTGCCTCTTTGCCAAGGCCAAGGCATACTGGGCACGCCTCCTTCTGCCTACTGGGGCAGGCTCAGGATGTTCCTCCTCCGATTCACGCTCTGCCTGTGATGGCCTTGGCAATGGTGTGGGGCTGTTTGGCCCAGGCCTATGCTGGTCCTGCTGCAGCTGTTTTCGCAGAATCATATTATGTAGCATAGCACATACCATGACAATTTGGGTACATGTAGTTGGTGAGTATTGCAAGGCTCCACTAGATGTGTCCAGGCACTGGAACCTGACTTGAGCAACCCAAACACACGCTCAATTACATTTCGTGTTTGTGCATGTGCCTCGTTATGGCATTTCTGTTCAGGTGTGTGTGCGTTTCTGATGGGTGTCATCAGCCACGGCTCCAGTGCATAGCCAGCATCCCCCACTAAGTGACCATGTGGGATGTCCCCATTGGCAAATGTCTGGTACAGCTGCATCAGATGCCAGATATGGGAATCATGGTAGCTTCCAGGGCAGCCAGCACACACATTCATTATTATGCCCTGGACATCACACATGACCTGGCAGTTGATGGAGGGGAAGCCCTTGCGGTTATTGTAGGCCCTACCCTGCTCACCGGCTGGTGCTTTGATGCATATATGCGTGCAGTCTATTGCACCCACTACCTCAGGGTATTCTGCTATTTGCTGGAAGAGACGCATATTGCTGGCCAATACCTCACGGGAATTGGGGAAATATACATGATCACCGACATGTGCTGACATGGCATCCAGGAACTGGTGCAGCTCACTGGATGCTGATGCCTGTGATATCCCCATCATATCACCAGTTGGTCTCTGGAAGGTACCTGTTGCTAGTATTCTTAGGCCAACACATACCTTGGTTTCCACTGGGATGGGTTCCCCTCTGTTGGTTCTGTGTGTGAGGCATGGCCTGCACAGCTCAACAATTTGCTGCAGGAGGCCTCTGTCCACTTTATAGCGCTCCACTATCTCCAGCTCATGTAACCCCTGGTAGGTGACCCTGGGCCTGTACACTCTTCTCCGTCTCCTCACTGTGAGTTGTCCGGCAGCATTTGCATTGTCACCACCCTCAACATGTTGCATATGTCGCCTTATAACAGCAATGGCAGCCCCTAGCATTTTCTGTCTGAGTGAAACTTTTTCAGTTTTCTCTTCTAGTAGCTTACTCTAGTGTTGCAGTGTCTCTTGAGAGAAAAAAACTGCACTGTTGTTTGCAGAGTTTTAAGTGCTGGGCTGGGCTAGTGTTCTGCCTGTGTAATTGCCTGATTCTGATTGTTTTCACCTGCTAGCTTTACTAGTATTCCCTGGTAGCTTCCTACTGTTTCTTGTGCTTCCTTTTTCCTTTCTGTTTCCTCAGGAGGAAGCGACGTGCATACAAGCGCAAACATGCAACTTGCTTATTTTGGTTAAAATGCGTGCACACCAGCGCAAACATGCTTACAGGTCTTTAAACAGCCTTATACATGCTTACTCTGGCTTACACGTGCGCACTCACACTTTCACATGCACACTCTGTCTTACCCGGGTTTACAGGCGTGCACACGCACGCATACCCGCTCAGCAAGAAACTTAGGTGTTTTCCACAGTATACACCTTCTATTTCTTGGCTTTCCCTGGCCTACCTGTTGACACACCTTTTTCCATGATGTCTAACTGACAGCTGACACATGCCACTCTGCTCCTATGAGCTTCACTACTTTCATACATACCCCCTTGTGATGTCACCTATCTCCTACTCTGTTACTCCCCATATCCTACTCCTACACTCCACTGACTGTGCTCATTTGCTATGTAAAAGTGTGATTCACTATCCTAACACTCATTTACATAGGATTGCCTACTAATGCTTGGTTACATGTCTTAGACTGGGCTTCTCCCCTTAGCAACCCCTACTCAGTGGCCATGTTGTCTTCAGCCTGCTATTCCCTTACATTGTAATTTAACAATTTTCATAAGTTCCACTTTTTTGTCTTTGATTTTCTTATTTTATGGTTTTTATAGTGAACCCGGTTTTGCACGGTGCTGCGCTACACTTAAACATCAGAAATTGCCGGAAAAAAAAGTATTTTTATTTTAATTTTGCATCTGGGAACATTTCCAATGGCCGTATATTTGGCCATTGGTATGCTTCCTCAACCATATGCAACCTTTATTTGGAGATGACAAGGCTCCATTGTGCTATTTGCAAAACAGTACTCAGTTGTCAACTGAGTACATTTCTGCAGCTAACACGCCTCCTACTCGGACAGGTTTGTGCTTCCTGGATCACAAATTTACCTCATTTGCATGCCTTTCGGCTGCAAGTGAGGTAATTTGCATATCCCAGCCCTGTCCGTGTAGGAGACATTTTAGGAGCTCTCTTACACGCCCCTACAAGCTGTTCCTGGATCGCTCGTCGGACATGATGGCTGCATGGAATCTTACTCTACTCGTACACTCCGTGCAAGCCATCGTGAATCCGGACCTTTGTCTCTGCATTTGGTTTGAGCCCTTCATAAGCAGAGTATGAATATGTGTGACTTTGTAGTACTAATGTATGAATTTGCATTACAGTTAAAGGTAGCATTGCAAGTTTTACAAAAATGTATAATTTTGCATTATAGTTAAAGATAACACTGCAGAAGTTAGTCTTATAATAGTATGCATTGTATTAGTACCACTGCAGAATTATTAAGCAGTGTCTGCACAGAGTTTCATAATACACAGAAAAGGGAACCAGTTACAGAATATAAACTGACTGCGGAATGTACTGAGGCCAAGTGTGGGACAAGGCTGGGGAGTATAGCCTAGAAAACTTCCATGCACATCTGAAGACTGCTTTCTTCCAAGTATCTAGATTGTGTGTGTGTGTGTGTGTGTGTGTGTGTGTGTGTGTGTGTGTGTGTGTGTGTGTGTGTGTGTGTGTGTGTGCACGCATGCATGCATGCGCGTGTGCATGTGCATGTGTGCGCTAACTTGGGTGGTAATAAACTTTTTTTTCTCTAAAATCTTTTTATTGAAATATCCAATAATATGACAAAACTTCAGCAACAATAAACACTAACAACATCATTGTATTAAAGTACATTTAGGAGTTAGAATGATTAACATAGCTGAAAAAATTTGAATGACACACTCAGAGCGACAGACTTATAGCACTATATACAATATTTACAAATGGTAACCTGTAGAAACTCAAGCAAATGATATTATAGTTGTAGAAAATATAATAATGATTAAGAACATTGAAAAGAAAAACAGAACATCCTACCCCATCAATGACCAAACCCTTAGTCCATATTAATAATAAACAAAACCTTTTCAATAGCTTTATCCATGAAAATCCGTTTTTTGGGACTCTTCACCAGAGTTTTTTGCGCAGAGATATATGAGTAAGCCAAGGATCTAAAGCCAATCCAGTTCAAATTAGTACGATCAAGCCAATTTTTAGAAATGTAAAATTTTATGAGTGAGCAAATGTATATAATCACATGCGTGTCCAATTTAGAAAGGAATAATAATGGTATATGAAGGATTGCTATCTCCCAAGATAAGGTGGATTTGTGGTATCCCATTCTCTGTAAACGTATTTTCAAAGAAGTCCAAAGCTTGTGTGAATGAGGGCAATACCAAAAAATATGCAAAAGATCAGCCTTGAGACAGTAACAACACGGACATGAAGGGGACTTATTTGGATTGAATTTGTTAAGTTTAGAGGGAGTGAAATAAGCATTATTATTTATCATCAGTTGAGTATAGTATAATTTCTTGAAAGGGGAGTACTCCAAAGTTATCTTAATAGCATATAATTTCTGATCTACTGACAAATTAGGATTGTGTTTATTCCAAAAGTTGGAAAAAAGGCATGATGAGTCTTGTAATACTTTGGTAAATAGGGTGTATGACTTAGATACCATTTTCTCAGGGGATAGTAGGGCATTAATAATCGTGTCCAAATTAATGAAATCCTGTTTACTGGGTTTTAAATTAGCATATTTAGACAGAACTAACTCTTTTAACTGGCGCAAAATTGTAGTATAAGTCCTATTCACATTTAGAATATTTTGTATCTCCGGAACCGACATATCCTTATATTTCAATAAATCCCATACTTTAAAGTTTTTAATTTGTGGAAATTTAGATAGATTAAATTGAAATCCATCTAGCTTAAAATTAGGATTTAAATGGAGCGGCTGAAATAACTGAGAAATAGTGTCAAGATTGGAAATTTTTAGTAACTCATGGAATAATTTAACCTTCTGTTTCAAAGATATAGAAATTTTAAGAGTTTTTATGATATCCAAAGGAAGAAAAGGAAGGACAGCCGGATTAATATTATTATTGATAATGTGCTGATACCACATCTTCATCCAACTAGGGTATTGACTATATCTATTGGTATTCATCATAGAAATGGCTAAGAGTTTGTTGGCTGAAATAATTAAATAGTATAAGTACAGATTAGGGACTCCCAATCCCCCTCTATTTTTTGGAATTGATAGATTAGCATAAGAAATTCTAACAGATTTAGGGTACCACAGAAATTTAGCTAATTCTTTATTAACTCTATTAAAGAATGATTTAGGTATAACTTGATCTGAAGAGTTAAATTGAAAGAGAAATTTAGGAAGGATATTCATCTTAACTATTGCAGCTTTGGATAATATGGATAAATTTAATAATTCCCATCTGCGTAAGTCCATAACTATTGACGACCAAAGCTTATTTAAATTATTTTGAAACATAGATAGACTATTATGCTCGATATTAATTCCTAGATATTTAACCTCATAGGTAATTTTAAAGGATACGTTAGAAAAAAGATATGGTTTATGCGCCAAGGGATTTAGGGGAAGAATATGTGTTTTACTCAAATTAGTATGATAACCAGAGGCAGATGAGAACTTCTCTATAGAATCTATTATCTTATTCAAATCAGTATTGGGAGTTTGAAAATAAATGACTAAGTCATCTGCGAAAGCGGATAGTAGTATATTAGTATTTAATAACCTAGGTACTTTACAGGTAGAGTTTTGCACTAAGTATAATAACAATGGTTCTAAATATAAGTTAAAGAGAAAGGGGGAAAGAGGACATCCCTGTCTGGTACCATTTGTTATTTTAATAGGATTAGACAAAGTTCCATTAATATTCATTATAGTGGATGAATTCTTGTATAAAGTTTTAACTAGGTTTATAAATATAGAGGGAAAGTTGAAACAAGTCATGGTTTGAAACAGAAAATCCCAATTCACTCTGTCGAAAGCCTTTGACGCATCAAGAATCAAAGCATATATCGGATTGTTCATAGATTTAGAAAAATGTATCATTGATTCTAGAGATAAAGTGTTATCCCATGAATGTTTATGAGACATAAATCCTGTTTGGTCAGGGGAAATAATTGAAGGCAGCATTTTTTTTCAATCTGTTAGCAAGGATGGAAGCTAGAATTTTAATGTCTATATTGATTAACGAAATGGGTCTATAATTATGAGGATCTGTATTGACTTTATTATTTTTCAAGATTAATATTGTATTAGATATGTTCCAATGAAGGTCTGATATATCATTTATTTTTATAAAATTATAAACTTTGAGAAGAAAGGGGGCAAGTGTTAATTTAAATGTTTTGAAAAATTCAGCCGTAAAACCATCAGGGCCAGGAGATTTGCTATGTTTTAGTCTATCTATGGAATCAGAGATTTCCTGGATAGTTAAAGGAGCTGCAAGGGCATTCTGCTGAACAGTATTTAACTTAGGAAATGTAATAGAACTTAGAAAGTTATTTATATGATCTTTGGTTATGAGATTAGAAGATTTAGAATATAAGTCAGTATATAGAGAAGTAAAGATTTGCATAACTTCTCTATCTGTGTTAAAGATATGATTCTTATAATGTATCTGTGATATTCTAGGTCTATTACAATTATTTTTAATTATTCGTGCTAAAGGTTTGGATGGTACTTGGGCCCATTCGGAATAGGTGGCTAAAAGTCTTTGCTCTAAAATAGACAGATTATCTTGATGTAAAAGAAGTAATTTTTTTTGAGAATTTAAGATTTGGTTGTAACTGACGGAGCTAGGGTTAGTTCTATAATTTTTTTCTTGGGATTTAATCTTTTGTTTAAGGAATTGTTCTTTCTTTTTATATTGTTTTTTAAAATACGAAGCTTTATTTATTAACATGCCTCTTAATCTTGCTTTACTGGCAGCCCATTGAATATCGTAAGGTATAGAAGTTGTATCCAGACTATTTTCCATTTCCTGTATTATTTCAGAACTTAGTAATTGGATTTCTTTATTAGAGAGCAGATTATTGTTTAACGTCCATAGGCTATGTTTGGACATTTGCATAGAATTTGAAGTAAGATTTAGTCTTAGGGAAATTCTCGAATGGTCAGACATAAATCTAGGTTCAATATAAAAATCTGTAACCAAATGTGTCATGGTGTCTGATAATAGGAAGAAATCCAGTCTAGACCAATTGTTGTGACATTTAGAAAAATATGTATAAATATCTTTTTTAGATGAGTAATTTGTGAGTTGTAAGGGGTCTATGAGATTAAAATCTAGTATCAATTCTTCAAGGGCTATAGATGCTTGGTAATTATATGAGGCCGAGTTACTAGTTCGATCCATAACTGGGTTGATAATAGCATTCCAATCTCCACCTACAATGATATAATGATCTGTGAAAACAGAAAGAATGTTATAAATTTGAAGAATAAAAATATGCTGATTATTGCAAGGGCCATAAAGATTTAGTATTAAAACAGGTTTATCAAGATTGTGTATATTAGTAGTAAAGTAACACCATCTACCATTAGTATCAAAATCCTCCTTAATAATGGTCCCCTGAAAGTTTTGTTTAATTATAATAGCTACTCCCCGTGAAGTAGAAGTATCACCAGACACTATTATATTTTTAATCCACTTTTTGTTTCTTACACTATACCAATCCTCCCTAGACACATGAGTCTCTTGTAAAAAGCAAATACTAGCTTGTGATTTATAAATTAAATGGAATATTAATGATTTCTTGGCTCTGTCATTCATCCCTCGCACGTTCCATGAATCAATATTTAAAAAACTAGCCATATATAAATAAGGAACAAAGAGAAATTAAGCCGATAAATTGTAATAATAATGTAATAAAGGATTTGGGAAGTTTATACATATTAAGGCTATTGTAAAGGTCACCGATGTGGGCAAAGTTATCTAATATCTTTGTGCCAATGAGTTTCCTCATCCCCCCCAGGTGCCTAACCACCTAAAACTAACTAAAGAAGAAACATATCGACACAAAAATGAAAGGTTTAAAACCCAGGCTACCAACATTACTAAATAAGAAGAAAAAATCTTGTAATTAGTCCTAAAAAGGACTAAAAGTGCACTTATTATACTATACATATATACATAACTACAGAAAACAAGATAGCCGTCAAAGTCTAACCCCATAAAATCTAAATTCACAAAGCTCCTATATAATAAGTTAAAATCTTAGCTAATGATAGGCTAATTATACAAATACATCTAACTAATTAAATCAAACTAAAGTATAATATTTAAGTCCCGATAAAGTTCAACAAAGACTTAATGCATATGATATTTTAAATAACATTCCGTGAGTATGAAGTAGAGAAAAAAAAAAAAAAAAAAAGGTAGATAAAAATAACTCACGCTTAATCACAAAAGTTTTAGAGTATTTCAAATATATAAATGATACTAAGGAATAAACAATTCTATTTGTTTTTATCAAGTGCAGCTATGTTACAGAATTTGACTCACATTAAAAAAAACTGTAACAGCATAAAACAGAATGTTCATAATTTCTATATATCTATTATCAGACGGGACTATAACTATTTTCAATTTGGTTTGTGAGTTTTTAAATATTCTCCAACAGAAATATACTCAAAATACATCTCTAACTAGGCAATAAATAAAGAACAAGGAATCTCAATGAAACATCATCCCTAAAAATATATAAATCACGTGAGAGCCTAGATAGGAGAGTAAATAGTATAACAAATATATATAGATTGTATTGTATAGCAAACATAAACTAAAAGTACCATATTATAAACTATATAATGTAATTAGAACTTGCTGCAATTCGAGCATCAGAGGTTCTAAGCTATACAACTATGCAATGTGAGAAATATTAGGTAAAGATTTAAATAAGTTGTACCATCGTTCAGTAATGGCAAAGTAAACGTCAGAAGTTAATAAGCATACTAACTCAACAAACCCCTTCAACCTCCTTCCAGATACCATTATGAACCATCGAGAGGGAATGCAAGTATAAGAAAGGTTATATACATCCAATCAAGACATAACAATGTATATACTATATAATCCTAATAGTATATATGATATAACATTACTAAACTACAAGTAAAATATAAACATTGCGATATACTGCCAAATCTTAACCTAATGTAGGAAAAAACAAAATATCAACACAGCATGTCAAATATAAAATTTCAAGTAAAACAACGTAAAAACTATGTAGTATAAATACATGTTAAACTGTTACCTGGCGAGACACTATGCTAACATATAATTCCACCTTACATTTTGAAAGTCCAGCATCAAGAGTTAGCACACATCTAACTGAGAAATATGGCTTTATAGCAACAGGCTTATCCACGCACACAACACCGAGTTTGTCAAGCAAACCAAAGGACTCATCTATAAAAAAAACAGGTATTCTTCATGTGTTCTCACTGAAAAGAAAGTTGCTTACATGTTTAAATTTGGCGCTACTTCCAGACACCAAATGACTCTAGAGGCGTATCAACCATCATAAGTGTTGATGAACAAGTAAACGTTATCTGGCCTCGGTTTGAAAGAAAGAAAAAACGTAAAAGGCGGAAGTCAGCAAGAGGAGCGAAAATTGAAAGCACCATCTGCATCTCGCTGCTCTTATGGATCTTGATCTAAAACTTCCGACTGCCAAATGACTATATTACAGAGATACAGGTATGACACACCCTAAAAAATGACATTTTCACTAGCTTTAAGGAGTTTTATTATCGCTGCCAGTAACTCTCTAGAAGAGCTGCTAGCAACACTAAGCAGGCTATGTCACTATTGTTGACAAGCTTCTGCCGTTGTTATTTAATAACACATAAACTATTAAAGATTACCTTTAACCATGAATCCTGACATGTTTTAACAGTTGCCAACACTATTTTAGATAAGTCCATGGCATGTAGCAGATATTAAAACAGATGCTAATAATAATTTTGCAAAGCTCTAAAAAAATGAAAAGCCATTCTAATACATAAGAATAACTGCAATCATGTGAGATTAAGAGACAATGGATGGGAATTTCTTAAAAGCACTTGTAAAGATGATCTTCGCTTCCTGGGTATCTTTGGCAGAGTATCTTTTATCTTTGTAGGTGAAGGACAGGATGTTGGGATATCGCATTTGAAACTTAATTCCACGCTCTATCAGATCAGCGCAGAAAGGAGACAGTTTCTGTCTATTTAGTTTTATTTGGGGAGGCAGATCCTGCGAAAAAGTAAGTCTGTGTTGGTTCCAAATAAACTGCTTTTTGATTCTGGCTACAGACAAAATTTTTTGAGTGTCTTGAAAGTTAAGCAATTTTGTGTATATAATTCTTGGTGTATTTGATTCATGACGGACACGCAGAGCTCTGTGCACCCTTTCAACAATTAAAGTATCAGCATTGACTTCTTTATCGAGTAAAGCCACAAAGATTTGTTTGGTTATTGACAGAAGATTTTGATTCTCATATGACTCAGGCAGACCTCTAATTATAATGTTATTACGATGACTTCTTGCCTCTAAGTCTAGTACTTTAGCCTGAATCTCAGCAATATGGGTATCCTTTGCTTTTAAATCAATGTCTATATTTTCCATCTGTATTTCCATGGCTTGGTTATTACTTTCAAGTAAATCCAGTCTATCAGTGATTTGTTTAAGCGTTTTTCCGAAGTCTGTGAATTGTTCTGAAAAGCCTTGTATGGCAGAGTGAATTGGTTGTAGTGCCTGTTTTAGTTCTTCAAGGTGAAAATTAGTGTCAGTTTTTTCTTTGGTATTAGCTTTAGTAATATCAGTACCTTGTTTAGATGTCCTTAATCTCTTGGACCCAGTGTCCTTCTCAGGTGAAAGCATGGAGGAAAATTTGGCCTTGGTTGTTTGCGTTTCCATGGTGTCTGAGTTACCTGCCATGCCCGGGAAAACAGCAGTGGTGACAGTTACACAGACTAGGATAGAAGACTCCTGTATGCACGTGTTGAAAAAAACACTCGAGGCCAAGAGAAGTTTGAGGTAAAATAATGAATATAGTTAAAATTTTACCACAAAAAATGGAAACAAAATACAAAGTAGATATCCTTCAAGCTTCCTAAATAAAATTCTGTGGAGAAAGTCAACTACACACTGGTTGAAAACGCCGGTAATTGCCAAGATATGAGGAGCTCTGTGAAAAGGGGGCAGTCTAGCTGGCGACCATCTTGGAATCTCCATGTGTGGTAATAAACTTAATTGTGCAGTGTTTGAATGAATCATCAGATGATGTTATATGACTGAGCTCTCTATTAAGGATGAGTTGCATGCTCCCATGCCTGATCAAAGCTTTTCCCTGACTGTATTGATAAGAAAGTCAGAAACCTTGCAGCCAGAAGCCTTGCTGCTGACATGTAAAAAACAGGGTTCCCATCAGCAAAGGGTTGTTGTCTTCTTTGAAATTGCTTATGAGTATTTCATAATAGACTAGGGGAACTAAAAAATAGTCTTACTGGGCTAGGTTATAGACACTTAATAATAAACGTTTTCTATTTTTTTTCCGCTGATGTTTGGCTTCTCCTTGTCCATTTGTGCTGTGTTTTAATTTATTACCTTGCCTCAGAATTGTAGCATGGAAATGTATAACCTAAAAGACTTGATGCTGGAGAAAACTTTTGAGAAATAAACACAGCCTGTTCCCCTAGAAGGCCTGATAGGAAAACACTAAGTTAAATACTTTAGCCACATGATATGATGACAAGAGTCACTAGAGAAGACACTGAAAAATCAAAAGCAAATGAAAAATGAGGCAAAAGAGGTTAGAGTTGGTTAAATAGCACTACTGCTGTAATGATTACATATTTGCAAAAGCTTAAGGAAGCAGCTGTTGACAGACAAGCTTGGTGTATATATAAGTCCTTGAGGTCATAGAGTGAGATTGGACTAAATGACCAAACAATAATGTGAAACAGTTGCCCACCTTTCAATGATGGAGTTATAAGGAAGTTTACTTTACATCTGGTGCAGCCAAACTCCTTTAGCAATGGCTTTAACTGCACTGTGACTCGGTAACTTTTTTCCAACCCAGCCAGACTGCTCCATGACTCAGCAACACAGATAATTTCCATCCCAGACAGACTCCTATAACCGTACCTCTCAACCTTTTAGAGCCAGAAATTTGGACAAAGCCGTAAATAATGTGGGAGCAAAGGCCCAAAAATAGGGACACTTTTTAAATACAGCCCTTACAAACTTAAAAGGTTACCAGAATAACAGGTTTTGCATTTAGCATGAAATTTCTGAAGGGTATGAAGTCTGAAAGTCAAATGTCTGTCATTATTTTCTGACTTCAGCCCTCAATGATTTGCCAGAAAAATCACAATTGTATGTGAAACAGACCAAAACTATGAGGCATAAATCTGGACATTTTGCAAAAATTCATACAGTTGAGAGGTATGCTTATAACGATGGTTTTAACTGCACTGTGACTCAGTAGCACAGATATTTTACATCCTGCTACAAAATTTTGTCAATGCTCATGACTATGGCATTATGTCAAGAACCAACAAACTCCTGGGAACACAGAGAAGCAAAATATACCTCACAAATGATGTAACTCTACCTTTAGCCTCACATAACCTAACAGAGTTACTCAATAACCATGTATTACTTATAGTACACCTGCAATTTCCTTTGGTGAGTTAGACAGAACGTAATACAAACTGATCAAATTTGCAACAGTAATGAACTGCTCTATTCATTATTGCATCTAAATAACTACATTTATATGTTCTATACTCATAAATAAATATCAAACAACCACAGCTCATTTTCAATCACAAATTACTGTGCAATACTTCCAGCGACTCCTTATAATCAATACTTTTCTCTTTGAATCCCTTAACATTATCTTTAAGTCATATTTGTGTATCATGATGCAGTTTACACATTCTGCTTTACAAAGCTGCAGACCTTTTCTTCAACTCAGTATACAGAACTGCTTCTAAGTCTCTTGGGGAAAAAAATCACCAAACAACTCCTTTTCAATACAAAGTCCAGAACATATGGTATTGTAAAAACCATTAGTCAGTGACACAACTTTATAGCAACATATTAAGACATATAAACCTGCAACTAAACAATCCAGCTTTTATTTCCCACCTCATGAGCACTTCTCCCTTTCCCTTACTTAACATTCCCTTATTTGACATGTCCACCCTCCAAGAATTTTAAACAGTATCAAATTTGAATACCTATTTTTCTGTAATATTTTTCTCTGTTTCATCTTAAACTACAGCTAGACTCTATGTAATACATTTCCTCTAATAGCTCTTCTGCCTCTCCTTTAAAGTCTCACCCACATGTAAGTAACACACCTTGATCTCATACCTACATTTTGGTTTAACCTATCACTACTGCCCATACAGCAAAATACATCTTTAATACAATTTCACATTATTACGTTCTATTAAGTTCCATGCTCTTCACAAAACAAACATTTCTTTAATTATCACCTACTAACCTTATAGTACAAGGTATTATTCTCTCGTACATCCCATAATACTACTTTCTTAACATTTCCTTATTGCATTCCTTAACATTACTTTATTTCTGTATATTTCTCTCAGTACAGATCCCAATTTGTTGTTCCTACTGCTATCCCTGAAATTTCTTCACTAAACCCTTAAGAAAAAAATCCTTTTCTCGGCCTGAAATCTGTGATTCTATTTCTTCATTTTCACAGTCTCAGTCCACTGAGCTACATATATTTTCCAGTTTTAAAACAAAGCAGACATAGCCAAAGTAACCATTTGAAATGTCAGGACCTACAAAAGGGAGTCCTGAAATGCGGAGTCTAAATTGTTGAAAAAAATGAACTTACATATACCAAGTCCACAATGGTAACTTCAAGAAATATTCTCTTATTTTCCAAAGTATGACAATCTTCGAGTTGGAATATATAAGTTCAGAGGGGTGCAGAGAGGTTTAACCTCCTGCAAAAAAGAAGTTTAATGGAGAAGAATAATGTAAAGTTTCACTTTTACCTGGGTTTTCTGCCTTTTTTCCAACTTATTGGCCCTCAGCATTTTGAGTGCAGACACTTCAATAGGGAGACAGCAATATTACTGTACTAACCTAATGTAAATATAGTTGCTCATGCATCTATCCACTTACTCATGCATCTATCCACTTACTTAAGCATATATCCACTTAGTTGTGCATCTATCCACTTACTCATGCATCTATCCACTTACATGAACATCTATCCACTTAGTTGTGCATCTATCCAGTTACTTAACCATCTGTCCACTTAGTTGTGCATCTATCCACTTACTCATGCATCTATGTACTTACTCATGCATCTATTCACTTAGTTGTGCATCTGTCCACTTAGTTGTGCATCTGTCCACTTACTCATGCATCTACTTACTTAAGCATCTATCCATGTAGTTGTGCATCTATCCACTTAGCTGTGCATCTATCCACTTACTTAACCATCTATCCACTTAGTTGTGCATCTATCCACTTACTTAACCATCCATCCACTTAGTTGTGCATCTCTCCACTCATGCATCGATCTACTTACTCTATCCACTGACTTTAACATCAGTCCACTTACTCATGCATCTATCCACTTTATTCAATGTAGCACAGAATGAGTGGATATGTGTGTTGCCCTCTCATATGTTTGTTTCTGTACAACTGTGACCTCTGATTACACAGATAGCTTTTCTTCAGAAAAGCATATACCTGCAATTCTGATATGTGCATTTAGTTTTTCAGCAGATTTTTCCCCATGCTTTAACTATAAGAAGGGACTGTCCAGCTGTCCATTGCTGGTAAAGAAAACAGTGATACGTATTTTTTTGTTGCGGAGTTATAATTATTATAACTATTATTCATTAAGTTAGACTATTTCAGATAAGTATGTTATTACAACCAATGTATGGTATTTACAATGAAGTTTTTTTCAGTATTATATCCCTTTGTATTTAAATTGCTCTTCCTTGCATAACCACAGACTAAGAAAAACAAGAAAAAACTTAGGTTAATCTAAATTGGAAACAAACTGCGTCATTCAACATGGGCAAGCTTATTGCTTCTTGAGAATATTTCTGTACCATAAACTATTCATTTTGAATTTGCTTTAATTAGATTTAAAGCCCACAACATTAAAAATCACAAAAACTGATCAGGGACATGCAGCCCAGTAAGATGTTTTCCTTTATACCTGAACTTGTCATTTTCAGGGTGTAAAGCTTGCAGATGTGTTCTGAATAATTTATCACAATCTTTAGATGAGTATGACATAATGATATGTACGGAAAATAAATATAACTTGAAACTAAAGGTTTATCCTTTAGGAATCATTGATTTCAGTATTAAATATATTCATTTCCTATGAGAATTCTTACAGCAGAATATTAAATGGACAATATTCTTCTTTTTTCCCTTAAAGCTGACTTGTCTATGTATTTATTTAGTTTATATTTGTTGATTGGGAATGTCCAAATGATGAAATCCCTATTTTCAGTAAAGTCTCATGGAAAATGTCTGCAACAACTCCAAATCAGGTAAGTTAATACATATTAAGGACTACTTTGAGAAAGGATGGCATAGCCTAACATGATGCAGAGACCTGTGAACTGAGACAATGCACATCATCTGAACAGTGAATATCACTTTGTTGCAACAGGGACTATAATGGCTTGAAATCACAGAAATAAGAAAAACTATAATTATGTTAGTTTTCAGTGTAAGTGACTTTAAGAATAATATAGCTATCCTATGTGTATACCACAGAAATATACAGGAATGTATAAACAGCACATTTCACTAGGTTCCGCATCATGATCTCAGATGAAAGGAATTCCGATTCCAGTAGAATTAGAATAAAATGTATTCAAAATTAAATTAAAATAGTGTATGTATGTGGAGGAGTAATGCCTTTTGTGCTCACTTTATTTAATATAATTAACTTTTACGTCCCTATACCAAAGGAAAAGTGAAAATGTTGACATCATAATATGTAAAAAAAATATACATAACTTGAAAAGAAAAGTTTGTTTATTTACTTATGCATTTACTTATTTATTTATTGCTTTCTTTACTGGGAAAGTCAGACTGGGCATTAATCCCATTTTTAGGGGAGGCAAGGGAAGAAATGTTCCATTTTACAGAATGATTAGAAGGCAGTTATACAAGATTTACACAACAAATGTACCTACATACATAGACTAGGATCGATATGAGAGTTAATAAAAAAATAAGAAATGTACATGCATAGAATAATAAATTTACATGCATAGAATAGTACATGAACATACATAGAATTGTAATGATATGATAGTTAATGAAAATATGACAGTTAAATGAAGAATACAGTAAAATATTAGGTAATATCAAGCTTATAAAGTTTATCCTTTATAAATCATTTGGACAAACTGTATAAAGCTCGTGGAATCTGGAGCATTATGCTGATAACATTGTGAGACTTGCAGATAAAGTCGTAATATATAAATGTATACAAGAAACTCAGAATAGCTTAGAACACAATAGACTATCACAGTATGAATGGTGCTCTAAAGAAATAAGCAAGTAGTCCACAAGTAATAAGAAATGCTTGCCCAGTTACATTGTACAGTAACAAAGTTATGGAAAGGTGATCACAATTCAAGCATCCTGATAGTTATACAAATATATATATATATATATATATATATATATATATATATATATACATATATATATATATATATATATATATATATATATATATATATATATATATAAGGTTAAGGACAACTGCAGAATCTAACTGATGCCATTATGATACCACAAAATAAATGCCAACTATCCCAATGTAAGCCTTATGGCATTCGCAACTATGTTCAAGAACAGGCAAACAAACATTTCAGACAACCACAGATATTTTGTTAATTCATCCATTAACATAAAATAAGTGTTTCACAGCTGCAATGCTATTTGTAATATAGATGCATATTGACAGCATTCTTTACAGTAAGCTCAGAGACAACTGCCGATATCTCCTTAATATGTGTATTAATAAAATGTGGTGGCTTGGACTTACACATTCTGATGGAATTCACACATTTTCTAACAAAAAAATTAAAGATCAAGGGCAATCACAACTGCACCACCATAGCTAACATTTGCTAACAATGGATTTGGGACATATATAAGGAACACAAATAACGCAAACAACAAAGGAAAGAAGAGGACTACACAAGAAGGTTGTTGGAATGTTTACCAGAAAGGCTCATCCAGACTCTGCTACACTTTGTTGTGAAGGAAAGGTTAGTTTGCTTTTATTTTTTGTATTTTGTATTACTTTATTGCCTTTTTATATTTTGAATACTGCGGTTTGTTTTCTTTACCTTGTGTTTTACTTGCATTCTGCTTTAACAGCATATTAAAACTTCAAAAGAGACCACAGCTCTCTCTCTTCTGAGTCAGGCAGAATGTTTTCACGCCCTCCCACCCAGTTACAGTTGTCTTGTTAAATACCACTGTCTTACTAGTTGCCACCAACACCCACATATAGCAACACTAAATCCACATATGCAGAGGCCCTAAACTGTAACCTGCCCAAGCAACAAGGACCTCTAAAGCTGAAACGCAAACAAACACCAAACACAACCAAAGTGTTACATAGTTCACAACACCAGTGTGCCACCAGCAACAGCTCCTAAGGCAAGACAACGTACCTAACACTTTAGTCATAAGTGATTCTATAGGCCAGCACACTGATGTCCCACGCACCAGGTTGAACAAGGAGAAAATTACTCCTTACTGTCATGTGCCAGGATCTTCCACATAACACATGCACTCAAGTCTCTCCACAACAAGTACAAATATGACTCTGTCATTGTCCATGTTGGAGTGAATGACTTGAGACGTACCTCCCTGAACTACATGAAAAGAGACATGGAAGAGCTCTCGGATCATGTGGCCCAGCAGGTATGACCCTAGCCTTGAGTAGCATCCTGCCTTCGCCCAGAATGATACCACAATATAAGGACAAAATGATTGACTTCAGCAATTGGCTAAGCTTCTGATGTCATTCAAAGGGGATCCAGTATCTGTCTGCCTGGGACGACATGATCGACAGACCACGATGCTTTGCCAGAGATGGTCTGCACTTGTCACCCCTGGGATTCAGATTACTGGCTAAAGCTCTTGCTACCCCTATAATGCCTTTTTTAGGCAAAGTTCAAAGGACAAAACCACCACTGTAACAGGTACAAGCATGCAAAATCTGAAGGTAATGCTACTCAATGCTAGAAGTCTAAACCTCAAAATGCACTCTTTTGAGGCACTCCTAAAAATGGAGAGCATCAACATCTGTGCAGTAACTGAGACATGGTTCAAGGCTCCAGAGAGCACCCCTGCAATACTAGGCTACAACTCTTACCACACTTTTTGGCCACCAAACCAGGACCGAAACACTAAAGTTGGAGGAGTGTCAATATTCACCAAGTATATTCACACCACCAGGCTAGTTGCCCAACGCAATGCATCTGAAATTCTCCAGGTGCAACTAACACCAGGTAAGACTGCAATCCAAATTGTAGCCCCCACCATACCCCAAGATTCTCACTACACCTTTCTAAGCATACTGGAAAATATTAAGATAGAACCAATCACCCTAATACTGGGTGATTTTAACTACCCTGCCATTAACTGGGAAAACTACTCATGTACCAACACCTTTGCCCAACAGTTCTTGGAATTCATAAATTCCAACACCCTGGATAAACTAATCCATAGTCCAACCAGGGGCTCCAATATCCTAGACCTGGTCATTACCAACATGGGAAATCAATGCTCCACACCGATGGTCACCCCCTCGTTAGTCAGGTCTGACCATAAGCTAATCACCCTTAACAGCCACATCCCACCCCCACCCCCCAGTAAGGAAACCTCCATAAAAAACTTCCCCAAAGCCAACTTCATGCTACTCAAGTCAGAAGTGACAAACTTCATGACAGCCATGCAGATGGGAACTGAAAGTTCAACTGCAGAATCCTACACTAAGGCACTGTACAAGCACATCCACTCATGCATGAATTGTGCCATCCCAAATAGAACCAGGATGCTCTCATCCAAAAAAAGGAAGCCAATCTGGTGGGCCCCTGCCATAAACAAACTTTACAACAAAAGGAAGAAACTGTTGCAGAAAAGAGGAAAATCCCAGGCTGCAAAAAACTCCCTTACCAGCCTCAGTAAGAAACTGAGGTCCCTCATAAAATCCTCCAAAACTAGTTATGAAAATAAAATTGTGAAAGATTCCAATGGGTTGCTAACTGGCTTACTGATAGAACCCACACTGTAAAAGTAGCTGACTCCAAATCCAGCTCCAGACAAGTGACAAGTGGAGTACCTCAGGGTTCAGTCCTGGGACCGCTCTTGTTTGGCATCTACTTCTCTGAAGTACAGGCCAACACTAAGGGACTCTGGCTAACAAAGTTCGCAGATGACTGCAAACTGGGAGCCATTATTGAATCCCCAAATGATGTGGATACTCTACAAAAGGGCCTTACAGAAACAGATGCTTGGTGCCAGAGCCATGGGCTCAAGCTCAATGCCAAGAAATGTATACGTATCACCTTTGGAAAAAAACATGTACCCATGAATTACCATATAGGTGGCAGTACACTAAACACCAAAAGTGTGATAAGAGACTTAGGGACACAGGTGGACAGTGGTCTCACCTTCGATAACCACATCACCACAGCAGTCAGAAAATCCTTCTATATGGCACACCTCATCACTAAGGGCTTTTCATCCAGAAAAACGGAGGTCATTGTCCCACTGTACTCGTCTCTCATTAGACCCATTATAGAATACAATGCCCTGTTTGGTATGTACCTCTCAAGACATCTGCAACAACTGGAAAGGCCGCAGAAATACCTCACTAAAAGAATCACAGGCCTAAAGCAGATGCCCTATGCTGACCACCTTAAAAAACTCTAGCTATATTCTGTGGCATATTGTCTACTCAGAGGCGATCTTTGCTTAACATACAAGGCCATGTCAAACCCAGAGCTGTTGGACATGCTACACTTAAAGAAATCCCAATCCCTCAGAGCCACATGCTCCAGGGATATAAACCTTGTCATCACAATAAACAAAACATGCTAGAGGGATAGGTTCCTGACCCAGAGACTCCCCAGACTCTGGAATAGATTGCCCATACATGTCAAGCAGAGTGCCTCTTTGGCCCTCTTCAAAAGGAACCTTGACGATTGGATGGGAGAAAGGAAATTCACCCCGGGGATCACGTCAGTTGCCCTGCTAGACAGGGGTCCAGGGAAGTAAATAGTGTGGGAAGAAATAGCCAGGGAATTGTTATGGCTAGGCTTGTATAGGCCCTAGGTCTGATAGCCTAGTACCTACCTATGAACCTATGAACCTATGGAATAGGAAAATCTGAGGGAAAGTCAAAGGGACATGGGCATTTTTTTTAAGAATATAAGGAAAGGAAAACATAGCAAAAGAGGATGAGAAGGACATGACCACAGATATACACATAGAAGAAATAGCACAACACAGGACAAACAACGGTTAGGAAAAACAGTAAGGACAGGTAAGTTACACTGATGGCACACTGCACAACACAGGCAATGGAAAGCTGCCAAAGAAGGTGAGGATGCATACCAGTGATGGTGAAATGCAGAAAAAACAGATCTACCTATGTACTATCAGAATATGACATGTTACAAACTGTTTGGCAGTCATACCTGGATGTGTATGACCTGACCAATGACAGATGTGTGTTACAGAGTAATAAAGTAAGATTACAGTACACACCGGATAAATACACACATATCCAATTAGTCCATCGGCAGTGTAGGTATAAGGAAAGCAATATCACAGATGATCAAATGCAGCTCTAATAATGGTACATAACCAGAGGATAGAGCCAAACCTATGGCCATGCATGTGAAAGGCAAACAACCAAGCACAGTGCCAAACATAAGTACTACAGAAAAGCAAAAAAGGCTGCTGCATACACAAGTAGGTGTGCGCAACCCACACAAATGAGTAACAGAATGAGTAAATGTTACACACGTATGGCATGTCAAAAGCAACACACAGATATAGATGTGTATGTATGTCTGTCGGTTGCATAAATGGAGTGTACATGAAAGCAATGTTGATCCACATACATACACCGATGACATGTAATAATATGTTCAACCTTTAACAGCATGGCATAATAAATATAGCAGGTTGTGTACGTGGATGTAAAAGAAAACTACACTGGGTAACACACAAGTATAATGAGAGCAAGTACATATTGCAAGCATTAGCCAGCAACTTGTATGCACATGTCCTGCATTGTACAATAGCCATACATGTGGCACATGTTCACTGTGTCAACTTAATATATAGCAATGGTCAGTAGCTGCAACAAAGGCAAACATATCTGCAAAAAATAATAGCTAAATATGAAGGTGGGATGGAGGTGAACAACCTGGGCCCACATCAGTGTAAAGCAGGACAAGGTAAGTTGACAGAATGCAAATGTATGTGTACAGTTCACAGGGTGCCATAGAAGCCATACTGAAATACATTTAACTAAATGGAAAATGTATATCAAATAGCCAGATGGATTGCTGATGTCCACAGAACTAACATGTATAAAACATGCATACACGATAATATGCAATCATTCAAATTAATATGCATAGAAAAGCAAGCTAAAAATTACAAGCACATGCACATATACTCATGCAAAAGTCAAATAAAGAAATGCAGGTGTAGGTCAACCACCCTGCTCATTATGGAGCAGAGAACTCTCCTTATGAACATCATAACAGCACATAAGCAGTAACCCAGTGAATGTTCACATGCTAAAGGTACATTTGTGTGTCAGTATGTATCTGACTATGTGCACACACACATACATTTAGCTAATGGGTACAACTATGTGCATAAGGTGTACACTGATATCAGTACATAATGAATGTGCAAAATGCTACATACAACAAACATGGCATAATGTACTGTTAAAGAATGTATTTGTGACAGTATGTACAGATTAATGTTACATTGCTGTTTGATGCAGTCAGAAAAAAAAGGAATGAACACAGATAGGATATACATGTATATGATCCCACATGGCATTAGTATTGCCAACCCATGACACACAATACCACATCATTCCAGTGAGACATCATGACAACTGTCATCCAAAACACATGTGGAATGGCAGGTCTGACTGCTGCACATACCTGATATGACAAAGCACAAATCCAAGGTATATCACACTGTTAGTGATGTTTACAGCCTACCTATTGCAGTACTATCTGCAGGTTAACTGCTATAATGCATGGACAAAATACGGCCACAGCATCCAGGACACAATACAGTCTGTGATGTTACAAATATTAATTTATTCACACTAAATAAGCAAAAAAAATAAAAACAGTATAACTCAAGCGCTTTCGTCTCTGACCTTTCAGAGACTTTATCAAGATAAAACACACTACAGAGAAACTTCATTAAATAATGAATAAACATGCCCACTTTGTTAAATCACCCAATAGGGATATAAAAGCACTCTTGCTCAATATTTAAAATCCAATAAAAGACAAAAAGTGCAAAGGCATACTATGCAGACAAAAAAGTATACAAATATATGTGTCTCTATATATGCATATAAATATATGTATGTACTTAAAATATAATTATAATGGCAGATGACCCACATAAAAATATAAACCCTAACTATTTATTTTTATTTATTTATTTATTGTCATTTGTTAACCAGGTTAGTCCAACTGAGCTTTTGGCCCATTTTCAGTGGAGACCGGAGGAGAAAAGCTCCAGAAAATTGCATAATAGTACATTGATTGCATGCAGAAGTATAGTACTAACATAGTTGCAGGATTTACAAAGCTGTTAATAATAACAAAGTTGAGTACAAACAATAACAAAGTTGAGTATAGAATAGAACAATTACAAAGCTGTTAATACATAAAATACATACATGAAGTTCTATCATCAATTTTTTTTTTTCTCTTCAGAACGGTGTGTAGCAAAGTGGGAGACTAGGTGGGTTTATGACAAGAGCAAGTCTTGGAGTTAAGTAGAAAAGTTTTTAGTTCATTTTTAAACTGGGTGTAGTGGGTAATGGATCGTAGGCTAAGGGGGAGTTTGTTCCAGGCATTGGTGACAGTATGTTTATAGAGTATTTTCCCAATAGATTTGTTTGGTTGATATATGTCTAGTAGCTGTTGGTTTGATGTACGGAGGGTCCGGGATGGAGTATAGGTGGAGACTAAGGGTGAGAGAGATGGACAGAAAGAGGGTTTGTAGAGAATAGAGTGTAGTATTTGAAATTGAGATAGAAGCAGTTGTTGGGGGAGTTCTAGCCATTGGAGAGAGTTTAATGCAATACAATGGTGTGTGTTGTATGGTGAGTTGGTGATGAATCTAACTATTTTGTGATAGGTTTGTTATAGTTTATTCAGGGTGGTGACTTGTATGTTGGTGAGAATAGAGGCTGCGTAAAGGAGGGAGGGGAGGAGTAGTGCCTGTCCACGTGTCAGTCTAGCCTCTGGGGTGAGAATTTTTTTGTTTTGATAAAGTAGACCTAGTTTATGATGTGTTTTCTTTATGCATTGGAGTAAGTGGAGGTTGAATTGAAGTTTGTCATCTACTATGACTCCAAGTAGTTTTGTATGGGTATCAGGTTGAATAGTTGTGTTGTTTGAGGATTTGATGAAAATGATGACTTATGATGGGCAAGAGATCGGGGAAGGAAGAGCAGTAGCTTATTCTTTTTGGGGTTTAGAATCAATTGGTTGTCAGATAGCCATTGCTCAGTGGAAAGGAAGGCTTGTTGGGTTAAAGTATGGAGCTTGGAGATGTTGTTGGAGATAGGTATAAGTGTGGAGTCATCAGCATATTGTATGAGGGAAGACTCTTTGCAGGAGGTAGACAGGTCATTGGTGAATACATTAAACAGGAGGGGACCTAAGATGGAGCCTTGGGGTACATCAGTGGGAGTAGGAAGGAAGATGGATGAGAGCCATCTGATAGATTGTTGCCTTCCGGTTAGGTAGCTGGTGAACCATGCTAGGGAGGATGTGGCTAGGTGTAGGTTTGAGAGTCTGGATAGTAGTAAAGATTGAGAAATAGTATCAAAAGCCTTTGAGAGGTCGAGGAAGTGACAAGAGACAAGCTTATTGTTATCTATTGCCTCTGCAATAGTGTGAATGAAGGAAAGGAGGGCAGTGGTAGTACTGTGGTTGGGACAGAAACCATGCTGGGTGTGGGTGAGTAATTTGTGTTTGATTGGGTGGTTAAGAAGCTGCATCTGAATACATTTTTCTAGTATCTTAGAGGGGGGGTAAAATAGCAATGGGTCGGTAATTTGTGGGGTCAGTTGAGTTCCCTCCTTTGTATAATGGTATAGTGAAGGAATATTTCCGCAGAGTTGGAGCAACAAGGCTTTCATCAGTAGTGCAGTAAGCAGAAGCAGTTCTGCATGACCTTATATAATATTAATTAATGGATACTCATGACATCACTTCCTGAAACAAATAAAGTCAAAGCAACAGCATGAAATATAGACATAATGGATAAAATACATAACTTTTGATGTTGAGCTGGGATGCAAGAACATAGGTTATACAACTAAATAAAAGTAGAGATACACCCTTAATCCACCTCTTTTCTTTGGCATTTTAATATATCATGCAACCCTTTTTTGAAGGATCGGATACCTATATACATGTACATGTGGCAAGATAAATGATCCAGTCTGAACTGCAATGCAAAAAAAAATTATATTATATAGTAGTCCAGAGAGTTCCTAGTAGTGAATGTGGTAGTTTTAAAATGTTACAAAAAAAAAGTGTCCACATGGGTAAATAAAAACAAGTTTGTCCCAGTTATATTGTCCTTTGAGTTAGGTAGTATCAGTAGTAACCTTTTTTTTAATTTTTAAAAAATAAAAAAAATCCTCCCCTGCTTTTCTCTTAAGAAAAACAGTTTCCTTATTTGTCAGAATTAGTTGTATTGGAGAAGAGAATCCCTAGATTTAACATGGCTAAGTTGACAGCGACTCTCATAATACGTCTCCTGGGATAACTCTAGATGAACAAATCCTCTTCATTCGCAAGAATTGTTTTTTGGGTATGTTTCTGATGTTATATTGTGGGAATTTCCTGTGGAGGATGTTCTCAATGTAGCCCATGAAAAGATCAGCATAAACTGGTGCGAAGGATAAAGACATTTTTAGTGAGAATGTGTTCACCATACCAAGCAAATAAGTATTCATGTTTTACCTAGCCAAATACTCAAGGGCCTTGAGACCCCCAATGAGGGGATGGGTATAAGGGAAAGATACATCAAAGGGGTACATAATACACCATTCTTTGCTCTGACACATGTTAATAAAGGTTCAGTTTCTTCAGCAGAAATGATCACAATATCTGTATTGTTTCTGAGTTGTGTAAGTGCCAATTGTTCCTTCCTAGACATATTATGCTTGATAAAAATCAATAGTGTCAGAAACCAAATACTTTCATCAATAAAAAACCAGGAAAAAACCAAGGCCTTTTGAGTAGAGGAATATTGATCAAATGTTTAAAACATTAGTACATTGATTGTTCACTTCACTATCGACATAAACAGCTCTTCTAAGTTTGTGACCCATATTGACCCTAGTCATGGCAGCCTCCTGTGTTGTGCTTGCCAAATCTTTCAACAGAGTAGTATCATCCGGCCCACTAGTAGTGGTTGGATTTTACATCTCCAACTCAGGGGATATATTCTGTGCTTGATAGGCTTTAAACAATTATTATTGTAATGTTGGTGTTTCTGATTATTAAGATCCATGACAATAAGTTGCAACAAACCGAAGAAAAAAAAAAAAGTGGACTGGTACAGAGATTTTGTAAGTTGAAAATTAGCAACAAATATAATATATATTCCAAAATGGATGGACAAATCACAAAAGAAAGGAGGTTAGAATAATATATAATAAATATATCTATTATTATATAAATGCAATATCTCAAAATATGAAAACACATACTGTTATTCAAAAGAGCTAATTCGATTGCATACTAGCCCCTGTTGTATAGAGAAAATGATGTCAATCAATTTTCTCTGAATTAAAATCATACATATACATCAAATATCATATGTTTAAAAAAAGGTGTATATACTATATAGTAAATAGTAATATGTATCAAATATCTAAAATATATTGTGAACATACATACATAAAATCCATATATATAAGAAAGAGTCAGTAGCATAAACATTGTTAGACATAAATAATTGTTAGAGATTAAGAGATCAAATAATTTGTTCAATACAGTCATCAGATCTGGTAGTCAACAAAAAAAAATGTAATATAGATGAATATTTTAAAAAGCACTGTAGAGCTCAAAAAAAAAGCCTTCACCCCAGCTAATATTGACAAGAGATGAATCGTTGAACAATGGTGATAAATCTTAACCAAACTGGTCAAAATGCAGGTAGGACTAAACACCATTAGAACCCTATTAATCTGAACAACTGTTAATAAAGAACAGAAAATGTCCCATATAGAAATCCCATAGAATATAAGGACAACTATATCTAAAGTTGTATTTAGTGACCACAAGCAATGTTGATAATCAACAAATAAAGTATGAAAAAATATAATGTAATAATAGACTATAGATAAGTATATACAACAATGGTATGAGTCCAATATGGCCTGGTATTTTTTGGTGTCACTTATTAATCACAATCATATCTAAGATAAAGTATGCATATGCACAAGAATATTTAGAGCACATTCAAGGATGTTATGAACAGTACCTGAAAGAAGTGATGTTGGTTAAGTCCAGTTAAAAGTTATCCAAGAAAATGAATAGCACAAGGCAGAACCATGCTTGTATAGTCTGATGTTCCTCAATACAGCATCCCAAAATGATAGCGACCAACTGTAGATAAAACCCCAAATGCCAACAGCCAGCTAGAAACGGAAGGCAATGTAACAAAATCAGTTTTATTGAGACTGAAACTAGACCGTTTTTCAGCAGCAAGGCTCATCAGTAGTGCAGCAGAAGCAGAAGCAGTTCTGCTGACCCCTATATAATATTAATATTATTGGTTAAAAATAAACATTTTGCAAAACTTTTTCTTTGTTACAGAGGTAACAGAGACATGATATATTTTATCCATTATGTCTATATTTTGGGATATACCAGCTAACTGTTTTTTTACCTCTGTAAACAAAGAAAAAGTTATTCATGCTGTTGCTTTGACTTTATTTGTTTCAGGGAAGTGATCATGAGTATCCATTAATTAAATATTATATAATATAATATTATCATGCAGAACTGCTTCTGCTTACTGCACTACTGATGAAAGCCTAGGAACAGTTGATTCAAGAATTGATCTGTTTATTAGTACAGAGAGAGGGCAGGCAATAGAGTCAGCAGCAAGTTTAAGGAAGGTAGGTGGTAGTTTGTCTGTGGAGGCAGAACAGGATTTGAACTTAAGAAGTAAAGATTTAATATAAGAGGTAGAAATGAGCTGAAAGGAGGACTGAGTTGAGGTTTGAGTGTTGGGTGCTATAGGTTGTGAAGTTAAGTTTGGCTTAGTGGGTATGAGATTCTGGATGATATCAATAAAATGTTTGTTTAGGAGGGTAGCGGTTTCTTCAGGAGATGAGTCTGGGTAAGGGGAGGGGTTAGAAGGTCTGCCTGGATAGAGGATTTTGTTCAGGGTAGACCAGTATTTACGAGGGTTAGATGAGTTGCTTAGCTGTGCAGAGGTGTATTAGGATTCTTTATATAATGTAGTATGTTTTTTTGATATGTTTCTTAGTTGTCTATATTTGTGAAGGAGGGAGAGTTGTTTTGTTTTCGTCCAGGCTAGTGGGATTTGTTTTAGGATAGTCCAGTCTATACCAGAGAGAATAAAGTTGAATTGAGTGGAATTGAAATTGGATAGTTTCTGACAGTCTCTAGTTAGGTGTGGTTTTGGTGCTGGAGAGTAGTATCTTAAGACAGAGGTAGGGAGATGGTCACTGAAGGAGTCAGGTAAGGTGGTAGGATTATGGTAGTGGTGGGGAGAGTTGGTAAGAATCCAGTCAATTGTAGTACTTGACGCTGATGTTTTGTGGAAGCAAGTGGGGGATGAGATCATTTGGTGGGAGCCAAATAGGTGGATACTGAGTTGAGGTGAGTCAGTAATGAGTTTTGACCAGTCAATATTGACATCACCTAGTATAAGAGTTTCATATGGTATCTTTTGGGAGAACCAGGATATAATGTTTTCAAGGATAGGTAAATTGTTACCTGGAGGAAGATAGATTGAAGCAACAGCAAATTTCTTTTGAAGGTTCAAATGGCAGTTTAGTATTATAACTTCTGCTGGGTAGAAGTTAGGTATGGGTGAGGGATAAGGTGAGATATTTAGGCTGTTAGAGTATAATATAGCTACTCCACCTCCCTTTTTAGTAAGTCTGTCTGGGCAAAATATACTATAGCCAGGTGGAAGTATTTCACTGTCAGGGATGTGTGGCTTTAGCCAAGTTTCTGATAGGGAGAGAATGTGTGGTGTAGTATGAGCCATCCAACTGAGGAGCTCAGTGACTTTGTTAGGCTCTGAATATTTAGTTAGAGAATAGTCATGTTTTGTGATGGGTTTAGGTACTGTACATGCTGTTGTGGATGGGGAGGTATTTGTGTGAAGTTTGTGGAGGGGTGGGTCAAGTAGGTATGAGTGGGAGTTGGGCCTGGGTTGGGATGGATGTCTCAAGAGCAGAGTAGTTTTTTTTCTAAGAGTAGAAAGTGTGGCAGTATGTAGTTGGAGTTTATATAACAATGACTTAGTCTTATCAGTAGGTGTATGGACTTGGAGGATCGAGTGTTTAAATAGACATATGGTGGAAGAGGTAAATAGAGCTGGGGAGATAGTATAAGTAATAGGAAGGATGTTTTGTGGATAATATGTGGAGGTAGGAGAGCATAAGGGTGGGTTTTGAAGGTGGAAGTGGTAGGTGGTCATGGAGGATAGTATGAAGAGGAGTGTTGTGGGAATAAGAAGGTAATGCATATTGGAGAGAGTTTGATATAATGGACCAGTAGGGGGAGCCATTAAATGGTATGAGGTAAGATAGTGAAGATTGACAGATTTTGTGGGTAGCAGTGGTTATGTTGCAGGAAGTGGAGTTTGTGAGGCTGGTGGAACAGGAAGGGGAGGGAGAAGTTGGTATAAAGGAAATTGTAACGGGGTGGGTGGGAATGGGGGTAGGGTAGGGGAGCAACGTGAGTGCGAGTGTAGCAAGGGTGAACGGAGTGGGGCTACACCCATCAGATGAAGCCCAGAAAACAATCAGATAGAAGGTGTTTGAACAGGAGAGGTTGAAGGTTTCAGCTTGAGAATCAGAGTTACCTGACCTGAGGTGGTTTTAGTGAGAGTAAAGGAAGGGCATAGAAGTATACTAGGAGGAAGAGATAGCCAGGGAGGGTTTACAGGAGCGGTAAGGTATGCAGCTGGATAGGGAAGGCAGGTTATGAGGAGGAGAGGTCTAGGAGACAAAGGGTTAAAACTCAGATATGAGTACAACAGTAGAAATGGGAAGTAGGGACCAAGGGAGAGCAGGACAAGTTCAGAGATAAGGGAAACAACAAGGAATGGTTTACTGGTGAGGAACAGAGTAGCTACCATGTGGTTGTCCTAGAATGGTTATAGCAGTTTTTCTTTATTTCAGATAAGGTGACATACTTAAGTGATTTCACATTTGAAGAAAAATATTCTGGGAGAAACTTGACTGCAGGTATTTCAGCCAGAAAGCGCCAGAGAGAGATGAGGCTGCTGAAGTAGCTGGATAAGCATAGAAAAAGAAGACAAATAATAAGTTGTGGGAGATGTGGGAGAAGAAGATTTATAAAACTGGATGAGTGTCAGTGGTAAGTAATTGGGGGTAGGTGAGAGTTATAGCCATTTTGGAGAAATGTAGGGCATGGGAGGGGTGGTTGTGTGGGAGCAGAGGAACTCTTAGTGAGGGGACACCTTTGAGTGGTATGAGGGATGGAGTGCAGGTAGGAGTCAGGTTTGAGAAAAGGGAGTATTATATGAGTGGGGTTAAGATGTAGCAAAATAGTAAGGAAGTAGTGACTGGAGATAGAGTAGTGGAATCAGTAAAATGCAATGCAGTAATACAATAAACAAAGATTATCTGGCTTACAATAAAGAAAGCATGAGACAACAATACATTAATATACTTTGTAAAACAACATAAATATTCTATGTAGTATAGCAGCAAAACATCAATCCAATCATAGCTACAGATTACATAACAACATCAGGCTGTGTTATACAGAGCATATGTACAGGGTAAACATAAAAATTTCAAGTACACAGCAGCCCAAAGGATAGTAAACAGAAATCGCTAGCTAAGGTAATCATGTACCTGCCCTTTTCTTTTGTGGAGGAAAGAAGAGACAGAAATTACAGACTGCTCTTTAGAAACTACATACAGTACATCATATTACTGTTGCTAATTAGCAGAGGTGTGTGCAGGTAGCATAAACTGAAAACCTTGAGTTGCGATGTTAAGCATGGCCTGTAATCAAATATATTGTAGTCGCTAGTAATGGTAGTCTTTTGAAGACTCCTTACAGTCAGAACCTAACATTGCAGTGTTTTCCAACTGTATAGCATCAAAATACGCCAGCAAAGTACATCCAGCCAACTGATAGCTAAGCGGTAACTTGTAGGATGTGGGCTAGTAAAAAAATAAATAAATGCTGGTTAGAAGGGAGATATAGCATAGGTATGCGGCTAGTAATTGAAGCCGTTGGTAAATAGCTATGTAGACAGATCAATGTGCAGTGTCCTATGAGCTATATCTGCAGGTTGGTTAGTCTTACAATAAAGTTTATTACACCCACTAGGCATCTCAATTTACCAATGGTGTAGGCAGAACAAATTATTTGCAAAAAATATATCCTTTGCTAAGAGTATAGTGCACTCATACTAAATGAAACTAAAGGTAGAGCTATAGCATTAGCATGTACAGGACAACAATCAATGAATTTAACGTTAGCAAAAAATATATCCTTTGCTAAGAATATAGTGAACTCATACTAAATGAAACTAAAGGTAGCGCTATAGCATTAGCATGTACAGGACAACACTCAATGAATTTAACATTAGCCCTATAGAGTCGGCATGTGCAGGACAACACAAACAATCAGCAACAGGTTTTTGCTAAACTTAAGACACGATTTGCTAATTCAGACTAAAGATAGTTTAAATAGTATTAGCGTGTGCAAGACAGCACAAACAATCAGCTCACAGGCACAGAACAGATACAGCTGACGGCATTCAAGCCCAAGTAGCATTAGGAATCACATTTGAAGTCAACATATTCCTGCTAGTATAACTATAGTGTAGTTATACACTATAGTGTAACTATAGCTAGTATAGTATAACTAGTGACATTACCTTTCTAATGCTTTTAGTTTCAAAAAACAGGTTATGGAAAAAGTGTCATTTATGCCCAGCCATTACATGGCATTTGTTCTCATTTGCCATAAGGCTTCATGTTTTTGCAATTGTAAGGGCCAGCCCCCCCCCCCCCTCAGATCTACCTCAAATAATTCAATATGGTGAACTTGAATGAATGTCCAACAAACTGGTTACAGTGTTTGGCCAGAGCATTAGTGTCCTACTTAAGTTTAAGGTCTCTTAAATGTTCATAAATACAACATTTTAGCTGTCTCTTGGTTTTCCCTATGTAGAATCCGGGACAAACCATACAGAAGGCACAATATACCACTTTGACAGTCTGGCAAGAACATTTCCTGTTCAGTTTTTACTGTAAGCCATTTTTGTTAAAAGATGAACCTTTTAGAATGTAAGCAGAATAGTTACAAGCACCTGTTCTGGTCTCATGTAGCCCATTTGGGGTCCCCTAAAATGTGTCTCCAAGATGTTTTTAAGACACTGGCCTTTCCTGTATACAATAGTAGGTTTATCCCCTACACATTGTCTAATGTCATTACATGTAGACACAATCACCCAATTCTTATACAAAATATCAGCAATCTGCTTGCTGGACTTGTTAAATGATGTAATGAAAGCTGACTGAAAGTTCACATTCATCACCTCATTTTGCACACCAGAATCTTCATTAATATTTCCATTCACATTAATTGTTTGAAGGTCTACCATATGGGTAAACTCAGAATCATCCACTAACTCTTCATGATTTTTAGATAGAATGGCCTTAAAATGACCCCTCTCCCTTTGGTTGATAACCTCCACCATAACTTCGTTTAGTAGACCAAATGGGTACCCTCTCTTTTTGAAACATTTTTTTAAGAGTTCACATTCAGTTAGGAATGTGTCAAACAGGGTAACCATACAGGCGGCTCTCACAAACTCACCCTTTACTACCACTTTCTTCTGCTTATAAAGATGAGAATTATTGAAATGTAAAAAAACGGTTGGAATATGTCACCTTGCAGAAAATTTCTGATATAAACATTTGTAAATCTTTATCCTTCACTACTCTCACATCTAGGTAGGAGATTTCCTTCTGACCAATGCTGTGAGTAAACTTCAAAAAGGAGGTTGAACTGTTGATTGATGTAAGACAGAAATTCTGTGATGGTATTGAAAGGGCCATCCCAAAAAAATGAAAATGTCATCCAAAAATGGATGTACATTTTACAGTGGGCATAAAATTGTGAATTAAACAAGTACTTTCTCTCCCACTGTACGATGACAATGTTTGCATACAAACCACCACAAAGTGAACCCATGGCTACACCTTCTGTTTGAAGAAAGAACTCCTTATCAAAAAGTATGAAATTATTTTTGAGTACCAATTCAAATAACTGGTCAAACAAATTAATAGTTGTTTGGGGTATACAATTTTCGACCAAATACTCACAAACCCTTTCGAGGCCTGTTTCATGAGGTGTGACGGTATACAAATTTAACATCAATTGTGATGAAAAATCCAGCCTCTACATATTCTAGATTGTTAATCCTATCCATAAAATTCCATGAGTCCCTACATAAATTAGTTTCATTAAGGAACAAAGGTTTCAATCTGATATCTAAGAATTTAGCCAGAGAATAGGTTATGAGTCCCCGGCCTTCCACAATGGTTCGCATGGGGGGATTTTGGAGGCTCTTATGCATTTTGCGTAAAGCAAAAAGAGATGGAATTTTTGGATGAGGAACAGACAAATTATTAAGCTCCTCAATGGAGATGGTCCCTTCAATAAACCAGTCATTGAGTTCATTCCTGATTTTTTTATAGGCCGCATTCAATTCGTTCAGTGAAATATTTCTGTAAGAATCACTGTCCAACACTTTCTTCATTCTTAAAATATAATCACTTGTATTCATTACAACAATCCCACCCCCTTTGTCAGGTTTTATCATTCTAACATCACCATTAGCCTTCAGTTTAAACAGTCCTTCAACTTTACCTTTACTCAAATTAGAAGTACAACCATCTCTAGTTAAATTTCTAATATCAATTTCACACAATTTCTCAAACACTTGTAATGAAGGGTGACGGGATTGTAAGTGCTAGAAATATATAAAGGGTTACTCACATGTGCAACAGATTCAAACAACACATTAAGATTCAACTTCCTCACAAAATGCTTTAAATCAACCAAAATGTTAGCTATGTCACAGCCTTTTTCAGGCACAAAACTCAAACGCTGTTCTAGCAAAACTTTGGCCATTCTATTGAAAATCTTATTAGCCAGCTCGAACAAATGCCCCAATGGTTGGAATGAATTGAACAAGCCCAGCTGATATCGTCATCTGGGGGCAACCGTCATGCCAACCAGGAAGTGTAGGCTACTAGGGAGAGTGGAGGAAGTCCTGTGCATCAACTCTTAAACAACGTGAGTCTGGTTCCATCGCATGGTTGCCAAACGAATGAAAATACATTCCTGCAGTGTGTTTCAAGTGGAGTAAACAGCTTTAACCAGCATGGGAACAATGAAAGGAATATCTCACAAAATGAGCAGGCTGCTACATGGAACAAAACCTTTGCTTAATGAATGATTAGAACAAAACCTGAGCTTTGTAATAGAAGAATCTGTAAGTAGTCAGTTATACTGACAATCTTCAAAAACTCGACCATCTACTATTAAAAATTAAAAAGTTACAGCTTGACAATACTTATTTCAAAGAATGTTTAAGACTTAAACTGATGCCTAAGGGTTTATGCATGTGGCACTTTCCCCAATGTCTTGGTAGCTAACTCAGTCTTGCATAAAGAACTTCTCTCCATGTTTCATAGGCATGGTTTTGAATACATGGAGATGGTAATTAAGTATAAGGAAACTCTTGTTTCAGCTTTAATAAGGGAAGCATCCAATTTGGATAGAAAATTCTGGAGGATGTTGCAGGAGAACAATATTTTTGAGTATAATCATATTTTTAGGACTATAGAACACCAAATAAATAATATTAAGAGTAGGAGGCTAAAAAAGATAGAGTGGGACAGAGCACAGTATGACAACACTGCATATCCTGAACCTCCTAAATCACAGATCTGGGATAGTGACAATAATTTCAATGTTATGAATGATGAATCTAATGATGAGATTGTTTTAGAGGAGGAAGAATACCCTCCCTTGAGGAGGTCCGAATGCTTGAGGGAGAGATACAACAAGGAGGCTCCAACACAAGGAGTTCACCCTGGGAACAGGGGTCGAGGAGGCTCTGCATCCTACCAGAGAGGGAACCGGAGAGGAGGTTATCGGGGTCATACATAATGTTAGAAGAAGCTGCTAGTGGCCCATGTACTGCACTAAAAAACTCTAATGGTGACTTCAATGTGTTTAATTTTTCCTCTTTGCAAATTAATGCAACTGTTTGTGACTTGTTATCCAAAGGCATGACTTTTGTGCCTGAAAAAGGCTGTGACATAGCTAACATTTTAGTCGATTTAAAGCATTTGTGAGGAAGTTGAATCTTAATGTGTTGTTTAAATCTGTTGCACATGTGAGTAAACCTTTATATATTTCTAGCACTTACAATCCCCCCTTTACCCTTCATTACAAGTGTTTGAGAAATTGTGTGAAACTGATATTATAAATTTAACTAGAGATGGTTGTACTTCTAATTTGAACAAGGGTGAAGTTGAAGGAATGTTCAAATTGAAGGTTAATGGTGATGTTAGAATTATAAATCCTGACAAAGTGGGTGGGATTGTTGTAGTGAATACTAGTGATTATATATTAAGAATGAAGAAA
This sequence comes from Protopterus annectens, assembly GCF_019279795.1. NCBI lineage: Eukaryota > Metazoa > Chordata > Ceratodontiformes > Protopteridae > Protopterus > Protopterus annectens. Next base: position 814,889,005 of record NC_056733.1, read on the forward strand.
GTGTTGGATAGTGACTGTTACAGAAACATTTCACTTAACGAATTGAATGGGGCTTATAGGAAAATTAGGAATGAACGCAATGATCTGTTTATTGAAGGGACCATCTCCATTGAAGAGCTTAATTACTTGTCTGTTCCTCACCCAAAAATTACATCTATTTTTTGTTTACTCAAAATGCATAAGAGCTTCCAGCCCCCCTCCCCCATGTGACCCATTGTGGATGGCCGGGGGTCCATAACCTATCCTCTGTCTAAATTCTTAGATATCAAATTGAAACCTCTGTTGCATAGTGAAACTAATTTGTGTAAGGTCTCATGGGACTTTCTGGATAGGGTCAACAATCTAGAATATGTAGAGGCTGGATTTTTCATCACAATTGATGTTAAAGATTTGTATACTGTCATGTCTCATGACACAGGCCTCAAATGGGTTTGTGAGTATTTGGTCGAAAAGGGTATACCCCAAACAGCTATTAATTTATATAAGCAGTTATTTGAAGTGGTACTCAAAAATAATTTCATACTTTTTGATAAGGAGTTCTTTCTTCAAACAGAAGGTGTAGCCATGGGTTCACCATGTGGCAGTTTGTAGTCAAACATTGTCATGGTACAGTGGAAGAGAAATACTTGTTTATTCACCATTTTATACCCACTGTAAAAATGTACATCCGTTTTTTGGATGACATTTTCATTTTTTGGGATGGTCCTTTCGATACCATCACCGACTTTCTGTCTTACATCAACAGTTCAACCTCCTTTTTGAAGTTTACTCACAGCATTGGTCAGAAGGAAATCTCCTTCCTAGATGTGAGATTAGTGAAGGATGAAGATTTGCAAATGTTTATATCAGAAATTTTCTGCAAGTAGACATATTCCAAGAGGTTTTTACATTTCAATAGTTCTCATCCTTATAAGCAGAAGAAAGCGGTAGTAAAGGGCCAGTTTGTGAGAGCTGTCCATATGGTTACCCTGTTTGACACATTCCTAACTGAATGTGAGCTCTTAAAAAACATGTTTCTAAAGAGAGGGTACCCATTTGGTCTAGTAAACAAAGTTATGCTGGAGGTTATCAACAAAAGGGAGAGGGGTCATTTTAAGGCCATTCTATCTAAAAATCATGAAGAGTTGGTGGATAATTCTGAGTTTACCCATATGGTAGACCCTCAAATAATTAATGTGAATAGAAATATTAATGAAGATTCTGGTGTGCAAAATGAGGTGAGGAATGTGAACTTTCGGTCAGCTTTCATTACATCATTTAATAAGTCCAGCAGGCAGATTGCTGATATTTTGTATAATAATTGGGTGATTGTGTCTACATGTAATGACATTACACAATGTGTAGGGGGATAAGCCCACTTTTTTATACAGGAAAGGTCAGTGTCTTAAAAACATCTTGGAAACACATTTTAGGGGACCCCAAATGGGCTATATGAAAAAGTGTCACTATTGTGCTTATATTCTGGAAGGTTCATCTTTTAACATAAATAGGGTTACAGTAAAACTGAATAGGAAATGTTCTTGCCAGACTGTCAAAGTGGTATATTGTGCCTTCTGTATGGTTTGTCCCAGATTCTACATAGGGAAAACCGAGAGAAAGTTAAAATGTCGTATTTATGAACATTTAAGAGACATTAGACTTAAGAAGGACACTAATGTTCTGGCCAAACACTGTAACGTGTTTGTTGGACATTTGTTCAAGTTCTCCATTATTGAATCCTTTGAGATAGATCTGAGGGGGGGACCCTGGCCCTTACAATTGGAAAAACATGAATCCTTATGGCAATTGAAAACAAATGCCACCCAATGGCTAGGCATAAATGACACCTTTTCAATAACCTGTTTTTATAAACTAAAAGCATTAGAAAGGTAATGTCACTAGTTAGGATTTATGTTTTTATGGGGGTCATCTGCCATTATAATTATATTTTATGTACATACATATATTTATATGTATAAATAGCTACATATATATTTATATACTTTTTTATCTGAATATTATGCCTTTGCACTTTTTGTATTTTATTGGATTTTAAATATTGAGCTAGAGTGCTTTTATATCCTTACTGGGTGATTCAACAAAGGGGGCATGTTTATTCATTAGTTAATGAAGTTTCTGTGTAGTGTGTTTTTATCTTGATAAAGTCTCTGAATAATCAGAGATGAAAGTGCGTGAGTTATACTGTTTTCATTTTTTTTTCTTTGCTTATTTACTGTGAATAAATTAATATTTGTAACATCACAGACTGTTTTGTGTCCTGGATCCTGTGGTCGTATTTTGACTCTGTTTGGTGCTTTTTCTTGGTTTATAATGCATGGACTGTTGAATACGGGAGGAAAGTGTAATGTGTTAGTGTGTCATGCACACATTGAAACTGAAGTAAATGTCACACGACATTAACACGTAAGCATGATGAATACATGGTATTCATGCACACGAGTGCATATACAGTCCAGTCAATGAAATGACAATGACCATGTTGGCAACATAACACAAGTGGAGCACACAGACAATACTTACTGACAGGAGGGACCAGGCTGATGGGGGTCAGACTCCATAATGACCTCATAAGCTATTGCCCTGAAAGAATCCTGTATAACCTGTCCATACTCTCAAAGAAGGACCCCATCATGTTCCTCATCTGTGTTCAGAACTCATCAGTGATGACCTCCCAGATCTCATCCAGAAGATCATCTCAGTTTGGTAGTGTTGAGATCTCTTTCAGGGTTCAGGTATGACAGCTTGGGCATGGATGGGTATAGGCTCCTCGGCATCATTGTCACCATCGTCACCATCATTCTTGGAAGACTATGACAGTGGCCTTGCATGCGCTCATCATCTTTGGATCAGAGAATGTCCAAGGGTCCTATGTTCTGCAATTAATTGCAAAATATAACAGAAAATAAAAGTAAATGTCTATCACGCAGAATAGTTCCATGATGATCACAGCACAACAGAAAATGATGACAATCTACATAGGGACTGGCACACGTCCATTATGGTCAGTGTTACCATAGAAATGCATGGCTTTATGTGTCCTCTTCATAACCAAGACATCAGTATTCTTTTTTGAACAATTCTATATGCTAGACAGACAGCACAATTGTGTAAAATCTTACCATAACAGTAGATGTCCTTGCCTTCATTGCTGCAGTATTCTTAACATATGGGATTCCCTGCCATGGAAGCCTGATGTCTGGACAGTCTACCAAAGCTTATTGTTGCTTTAAGGTATGCCAAACATCACTCAAATGCTCTTTGCATAGCATAAGGCATAAATGTGATGTTCAGGCATACCATACTCTGAACTGATTGCCCCAGTAGGAACAGCAGTCCCAGGAAACCCAAGGTGTAACCTGTACATCCAGGAAGGAAAAGGACTAGGGGATGGAGGGAGGGAGTAAATACTGCAGCAGTGAAGGCAGGGACATCTACTGTTATGGTAAGATTTTACACAACCATACTATGTCCTTACAATCACCGCTGCAGTATTCTTAACATATGAGAAAGTGTCAAATCTCAAGAAGAAACTTGAGAGGAGGCAGGAGCAATAGAGCCCTCTAAGAAGCCATAAAGAATGGCTGTAGCAAAACCAGCTCTAGCTCCGGAGATACCACCAACTTGTAGTGTTTGGTAAAAGTATGCACAGAAGTCCAGGTAGCTGCTTCAAAAATGCCATTAGTGTTTGAACCCTTGAAAAAAGCACCAGAAGAAGTCACAGCTCTAGCAGAATGAAGGAAAGCATTGCCATGAAAAGTGTAGCGAAAAGAAATCCAAGAAGAAATAGTTAATCCTAAAAACCTAGGATGAAAAGAAACAAACAACTGATCAGATTTTTTAATAGCCTTAGTCTTATCCAAATAAAATCTGAGTTGCCTATGCATATCCAAAGTATTCAGCACTCTCTCACTGTCAGATTGCGGAGAGTAGAAAAGTAGGTAAATGACTAGACTGATTAAGTGAAAACTCATTAATCACCTTAGATGTAAAAGAAGGATTAGTAAGCAAGGACACCCTGTCCTCATGAATGTCAAAAAAAGAGAACAAGCCATAAGGGCCAGTAACTCATACACTCATCTGGCAGAAGTAAGAGCTAACAAAAGAACAGTCTTCCAAGAACAATGTTGCAAGGAAGCTGAAACAACAGGCTCAAAAGGAGCCTGAGTCAACTTCTCCAAAACGAAAATAAGATCCCAGGGAGGAGGAAAAGGCTTCCTGGTAGGTCTAATATTAATGACGCCTTTAAGAGATTGATTAGTCTCAAATTTAGAAGCTCAAGGAGGAGCTAAAGGCAGACAAGCAGAAATAGCTGAGAAGTGGGCCTTAATAGAAGAATAGGCCCAACCAGCATTAAGCAACTCACACTTAATAAGAGTGAACCAAAGGAACATTCACAGTAAGTGGGTCCAGGTTATGAGAGAGAGAGACACCAAAGAGAAAACTCTTCCTTCAATTTGGATAAGCAGGATTTCCTAGTAGCATGTTTCCTGACCTCCTGCAGGACCTGCAGCATGTCCTCAGAAAAAAAAGGTGTCTATGAGAAAACAAAACCCTATCACCCACAGTGTCAGTTGAAGTGTGGACGGGGGACGGGGATAGATGACAGATCCCTTGTCTTGTGTGAGAAGATCTACCCTGTGAGGTTACTTGTGATGATTGCCCTTAGCTAGATGCAGAAGTAGAGGGAACTAGTGCTGTTGCAGCCCAAAGGGAATCACCAAAAAGATATTGGGAGCATCCTGTTAAATCTTAAACAGGACTTTTGGAATGATAGGAAGGGGAAGGAATGCATAAAGATACATCCCTTTCCAAGAAAATCAGAGGCCATCCACGTTTCACACCAGAAGACCAGGGTCTCTGGCACAAAACAGAGGAAGTTGTCTGTTCAGAGTGGAGGCAAATAGATCTACTTGAGAAGTACCTCACTGATGGACAATGTCCAGAAACGGTTCTACCTGACTTCGTCGACAGCGCAGAAGACCGACAGCGGAATTCGGAGCTCCAGAAGATCGAAAACGAAGAAGACCGACGAAGCAATCGAAAGTGGGCAGAACATCGACAATGAAGACCATTACCCGACCGATGACAACAAACGGATAGATGCCATGGGGAAAGGCTGTGTTAGTAGGCGTGTATAGTATGGGACGTTAGTGCCGCTGAAGCAGGAGTGTTGTGGATTTGTGGGTGTCTGTGGGGGGTTAGGGGGAGTTAGGGGCTTAGAGGAGTAGGGGGTTTTAGGTGGGTTGGGGTGGAAGGTTAGGTTAGTTAGGGTTAGTTATAGGGGTTAGGTTAGGGGTTAGGGTTAGGGGCTTAGGGTAGTTGTTAGTTAGGTTAGGTGGGAGGGGGAGCGGCAAGCGAGTAGGAGTTAGTTAGGGGGACGTAGTGTGTGTTAGGGTGTCGCGCAAAGTGCTTGGGTTGTGGGTGTGGGTGGTGTGTGGTGTGTGTTGTTTTTGTGTGTTGTGTATTTGTGGTGTTTGTTTGTGTTTGTTGTGTTTTGTTGTGTGTATTGTTATGTTTGTTGTTATGTGGTTTGGTTTCGTGTGTTGTGTACGTGTTTGTTATTTCATGGCGGGTGTGTGGTTTCTCGCGGTATGTGGGTGTCATGTTTGGTGTCGGTGATGTATGTCCCCAGAAACATATCCCTGTGAGTCATCCATTTGTGGAATTGAGTTTAGGACCTGATCAGAGTATTTGCCACTGCTCTGAAGGGATATAAAGTGTCACTTGATGCCTGACAGTAAGATCTCATACCAGAAGAGCCAACTGGCAGAGAAGGTAAGATCATGTTCCTCCCTGTTTGTTGATATACCACATCACTGTGATAACGTCCATAAGAGGCCTTAAGTTCATAGATTAGTGCTAAGCTAACTGCTCTTGCGAGTCATTTTAAGCTTAGCCAATTATCCCTTGTGAGACTCAAACCCTGCACCTTGTGTTTGTAAGGCAACACCCTAAGCATTAGGCTATCTCCAACCCCTTGGAAAGAAAAGAGCATGAAAGACCTTAAGAGCCAGCATAAGAGCTTTCATCTCTTTGACATTGATGTGTTCCTTCTGCTGATGAAGTGTCAACATCCTTGTACCTTTAGGGAGCCAAATGTTGCTCCCCATCCCTCATCCGAAGCACCTGTGAACAGTTCCTGAGAGGAAAAAAGGGGGTGAAAAGGGAGCACCGGATTCAGACACAACAGCTGAATCCATCAGTGAAGTTCCTTCTTGAGACAAGGAAGAAGAGGAACTACAAAGTCTAGAGGATGTGCATGTTGAAGCCACACTGACTACAGAAACCATTGAACTTCTTCATGTGGAGTTTGGCCTGAGGGAGCATCAGAGTGGTGGAAGCCATGAAACCCAGAGGTCTCAGAAACTCCCTGGCTGTAATGGAAGCCAGGGGAAGAAGAGTCTGAAAGTAAGAAATGAAAGTTAAGGCCATTGGAGGAGGCATCGATGATAGCATTGGCACCGACTGAATCCTGCAACCCAGAAAGACATGGTCTTGAGAAGGGGTCAGAGAGGGTGGCTTAATGGCTAAGGTGTTTGCCTTTCAAACATAAGGTGCAGGGTTTGAGTCTCACAAGGGATAACTGACTAGGCTTAAAATGGCTCGCAGGGGTAGTTAGCCTAGTACTAAACTATGAACCTATGAACCTATGAGAAGACTTTTTGAGTTTTATTGTGAACCCCAGGCTCTGAAGAAGGGAAATGGCAAAATGAAGATTTTGCAAATGGATCTCTGGAGATGATCCCTGAATCAGCAGGTCATCCATGTAAGGAAATATTTGTATCCCTTGAAGCCTGCAAAAAGCGATCACAGGAGCGAGGCATTTGGTGAACACCCTTGGGTCAGTTGAAAGGCCAAAGGGCAAAGCAGAGAGCTGAAGTTGCCAGGAAGCTACAGAGAAACACAAAAACTTCCTGAAAAGAGGATGGATCAGAATATGGAGATAAGCATCTTTGAGATACAGGGACACCATATAGGCCTGACAGAGCAAGAGAGGAAACAGATTCTGGAGGAACAACATCTGAAAGGAAAGCATCTTCAGAAAAGCGTTTAAAATAGAGAGGTCTAGAATCTGTCTGCAAGTGCCCTCCTTTCTAGGAACTGGAAACATTCTTGAGTAAAACCCCTTCCCCCTTTTGGACACAGACACCTCTTGAATAGTAACCTAAGATAAGATATCTTGAAGAACCTTTGGGAAAAAAGGAAGTTGTTCCCAAGGAGGCTGAGGAATGCCCATAAAAAGAGGACAAGATTTCAACACCAGGAAGTACGCCTGACAAATTATTGGCAGAAACAAAAAATCCAGAGTGATTTAAAGCCAAACAGGAAAAGAAAGAGAAAGGAGAGGAGAAAGAGGAATATGGCTGGCAAGAGAGATATAGTCATAGAGCACCTGGTTTGTCAGAAAAGAAAGGCTTCTGAATCCCTGAAGTCTGAGTGACCTTAGCAGGAAGAGACCATTTGCCAACCTTTATAGCTTTAGCAGAAGGGCAAGATTGCCTGCGAACAAAGGCTGGGTTAGAAGGGCAGTTTCTTTGAAATTTAGCCACAGGAGAAACAAATACATGTTTAAGCTCCTGTAAGGCCTTCCCCTTACCCTGAAGAGACTTAAACAAACTCACAGCTACTTCTCCAAACAAAAGTTTATTATCCAGAGGGGCATCCATTAACTTAAGGTTGAAGCCTAAGTCAAGAATACCTCCTCATTACCGAACCAAAATCAGCAGCCCTAGAAGAGGCATCTGCTGCATTATAACTACGTTTGATAGAATGACAAATCACTTGAGAGGAAGTCCCTAAAAAGGAAAGAGCAGTAGTTTTACCTTCAGAGTCTGGAAGATCAGAAATAAACTGACATTCCTGAGAAAGAAGAGCCAACACATACCTAGATATATGTCTGATAATTAATAGCCCTAAAAGCTAGTATAGCAGAAGTGTAAACCTTCTTACCCAGCCTTTCCATGGTTCTGCTGTCCTTGTCAGAAGGCAGTAACTTGGTTGAAGGAAGCAATTGAGACAGCTTATCACAGGCTACAGATGCCACAGAGGGATCAGCAGCAGGACATTTGTACAAATAAACCTATCAGGCTTCTTGGGAGCAGGGGGTAAAGAATCAAGTGGTTTAGAGGCATTGGAAAAAGCATCCAGCAAAGCGGCCAAAACAGGAGGAATAGCCACAGGTTTAGGAGATTCCATCTGCATTAACTCACCATACCTCTTATGGATATCAGAGACCTGAACACAATCCCACTTAAAAAATGCCATCATCCTAGAGAATGTATCCCCAAAGGAAATGTCCTCAAAAGGAGTATTAGGACTATTAGATTCCTTCTCTTCTAACTCTTAGTTCAAAGGAGAAGGAATCTGAGCAGAGTAAGACAGGGATTCTTCATCAGAATCCGAGTCTTCCTCAGAAGGACCCTGTTCTCTAGGCCTTGTAAGGGGAGTAGAGGACCATGGAGAAGCAGGAAATGAAACCCCCTGAGGAGACCTTAATGACATTAAAGCATTAAATAACCCCTGAGTAAAGACCTGCCACTCACTTTGTGAATCCCTAGGAGAAGAAGAAATGTATAGTTTGTTGTTTCTTTTTGAATGGAATGTCCACCCAATAAAACTGAGAAGGATCTCTCTCAGGACAGCATCTGAGAACCATAGTAGGAACTTCTTCCCTAACTAGAATGCGTGGAACCCCCTAGGCCCCTTAGAAACAATCAACCGTGGTTCCCCCTGAAAGTCTGAAAAGGACACCTGCAAAGCCTCATCAGATGTGCTGTCAGCTGGATCCTCACCAGCCTCTAACCATGTTGTGGCAGAGGAATCCAACAACACAGCCAGGCAAACCTCCAGGATGGTAACAAACTCAGAAGAAATACCCTGCAGATGCTGGGCAGCTGAAGATTTTTCCCTAACAGCTGACCCTGAGGGTGGGAAGTTCCTTCCATTGTATCTTTAGCAAGAAGCTTAAGAAACTGGTTCTCGATATAAAAGGAAAGGGAAGAAAGCCTACTATGAAGGGTTCTCCAGGAGGAACATCTGACAAACTGAACAAGACATATGGTCGTGAGAAGCTTCTAGGCAATAGAGACAATGATCATCATGGTCTTTATGGGGAATCTGTCACCCACACTAGCATTTACCCTTCCTGGATGACATTAACCCATAACAGCTCAAAAACGGGAAGTAAAAATATGGGGTGCTTGTGTTCAATGGCTCACTTCAGTAAACAGGCATGAGTGTACACCAAAGAATGAAAATGTTTACAAAACTGGCAAAAACAGATGCAGGCAAACAGACCGGTGGTTAGAAGAAGCATTCAGATGGGTGGCAAAGACTTTCTGAGTATGGTACACCTGAATGTCACATTTATGCCTTACGTTATGCAAGGAGCATTTGGGTGATGTTCAGCATACCTTAAAGCAACAGTAGGCTTTGGTAGACTGTCCAGACATCAGGCTTCCATGGCAGGGAATACCATATGTTAAGAATACTGCAGCAGTGAGCATAAGGGCATATATTTGTTTCCCAGATGTGGATTGGAACCCACAGCACACCAGTTTTGTAATAATGTATAAATGCTTAAATCAACAAATTGCTCTGTCTGCATTCAATGATTTATACGAGGAGCCACAAAGTGTCATTGTTAAAATGAGGAGAAAGTGATATGACAATATTGTGGTCAATAGGCAAGCCATATGACAAACATCTGAGTCAGGCAACATGATAATTGGCTGACCACACATCAACATTATGAGTACAACACTAAAAACAATGTGATATGTTCAATCGACACAGCTGGTGACATAAGAGAATCTAATGTATTTGTTACTAACAGTATAGTATGTGTACAACTGCATGGATTATCTACCAAAAGTATTAGCAATCTGTAACCTGAAAAATCAAAACATTGCGAATATGCTTGCTGATAATGAACAGCTGCAATCAAATATGTATTTGAGCAAGTGTACGTAAACATAGGCTATATCTGTGTTGATAGAAAGGAGTTGGTGGCAGGTACAATACCAATATTGACCTGCACAGTGTGCTGAATATGAACTGCTGCTGCAATCACATATCTATCTGCTCAAGTGTCAGTAAACTTAGACTATACGTGTGTTTTTACAACAGCATCTACAGACACTCAAGGTTTAGGAGACAGATATGGCATACCACACCACATGCAGATACTCAAGGTATAGAAGGCAGATAGGGCATGCCACACCACCTGCAGACACTCATTTACTCAAGTTATAAGAGGCAGATAGGGCATGCCACACGCCCTGCAAGCAGATACTCATTCACTCAAGGTATAGGAGGCAGATAGGGCATGCCATACCACATACCCATGTTGAACTGAAGGGCATGCCACACCACCTGCAGAAACTATTTCACTTTCTGGAAGAACGTAGCCCTACATGCAAATTTACCAAAACAGCCATCAGAGTGAGAGTGACGAGTACAAAACCATCCACCTCAAAATGTATGTGACAGATACACCTGTTATTTAGGTTTTGGAGTACAATTAAAAAAAATGTGTGTGCTGAAACAATGGCTTGATTCAACATGAAAGTTCAATACTTTTAGATTTTATTCATAGTAGTAATCACAGTTGTTATGTGATGATTTTACATACCTTACTGATGCATTATGGGTATTCCTGCATTCTAATCAAGATACATGTTGTTGTGAAAAATACAGACCTGTCAACAGGGGAAGATGCATTTAATTTCATAAAACAGGGAAATAATCAACATACATCTCTCCCTCTGCTGCTGCTCAAATCTGTGCATCCATTCAATGCACATGGCACTGTTCCTGCTGCAATCCTCCTCAATTGAAATCAGAAAATAGAATAAATTTCTTATAGAAAATAGAATATATTTCTCAAATAAGAGTGCTACACATTTCACAGCATGGTTTCTAGACATTTACTTCTAGTGAACATTAGATAATCACAATACAGTCAACATTTTTAAATACAAATGCTAATATCTTTGAACATAGATTGGAGAGCATGGGATTCAGACCTGCAACCACAATTTACATCTAAACTCTAACCTTGAAATCTACCTACCTAGCTAACATATCATGACTCAAAAGCAAAAAGCATGTTTTGAATGCAGTGGAAAGACTTCATTTTATGACATCATCTGGGTGGGGTATGATCTACTAATAAGTATCTTGGCTTAAGATTTCAAAATAAGAACATGTGCCGGTCATGTAGCTAAATAGTTTTGAGAATTACATTCATGCCAGCATTGCGTTCAGAAACATTAACATTAATTGAGCATAACTCCTCAGACAGTGGGACAGTGTCATGTAGCATACAGCTTCTGTGAACAGAACTGTACATGTTGCTGTACATAAGGAACACAGTAGGGTATGTGTGAGGACCATGATAATCCTTGCCAAAGTGCACATCAATAGGAAAATACCCTGTTCTGCATTTTATCTGTTAGTCTGCCCATCCGACTCCCTCAAAAGTTGAGGATGATGTTGTTCTAGAATTGATTGCACTTAAAAGCATTTTTACAAAGCATACAATATTAACCAAAGAATTGCTCAGACATATAACAGTATTTATTAAGCTTTACTGATCCTGCTGTTAAATAGCTGATGTTAATGGAATGTTACAGATTACAAATGTTTTCCTAGGAATTTGATGAATAACCGAGTTCTTCACAGCCATGCTCAAAATATGCATTAATATCAATAAGAGGAATATACTTCTCTAAATAAATGCTATGGGTACATTAAAGCAAGATAACAGCTTCAGATGTATATGTCCCTTCTCTGGATTTGAACACACAACATGCCAAAATGTAGGCAGGTTGGTCCGTGTTCCTAGAAGCCACACTAACAACCAGCGCATGCTATCCTTAGCCAAAAATGTACTGCTCTACAAACCCTGTTGTTAGAAAGCTGATGTCATCAGAGCATTACAGATTATGGACATATTCATAGGAATTTGAAGACTAGCTCAGTTATTCATAACCATTCACAATATAAACATTACTATCAAGTATTGGAATATGCTTATTTAACAAAATGCTATGATGAATTAAACCAAGGAAACAAGTGTAGATGTATGTTTCCCCTATGTGGAGTGGAATCTACAGCATGCCAAAATTTAGACATGCTGGCCAGTTGTCTTACAGGCCAAGCTAGCAGTCAGTACACATTCTTTACAAGCAAACAGGTACTGCTCTACAAACCCTGTTGCTAGAAAGCTTATGTTAAAGAGCATTACAGATCAAGAGCACATTCATAGGATTTTGCCAACTAATGCAAATATCTGTAAACATGCATAACAGAAGCATTAGTATCAAGTTTGGGAGCATGTTTCTTCAAAATAATGCTTAGGATGAATTAAGCCAAGACAACAGTTACAGATATATGTTTCCCCTATGTCGATTGGAACCCACAGCATGCCAAAATGTACACATGCTGGCTTGCATTATATCCCAAGCTGGCATTCAGCAAGTCTTTCATTTTAGAAAATAGATACTGCAGGGGTTTATTAGAAGTCCTGCAGCGAATGGATAAATGTGGAAAATGCAAACAATCATTGGACATTTTGTTGTAAAGACGTAAAAGCTATGAATACATAACTGAAACATATATGTAAGCAGTTGGACAGACATTCCTTTTTAGCTTAAAATGTGTCTGTGTACTTTTTTAGGTGGAATGATTTAATGAAGTTATGTATGTGTTTTTATTCCAATATATATAATGGTACAATAGGCAATACTGTGGTACTGTAATGGAAAAATATGAAGTGCACAGTCATCCACGGCCTAGGCGCTATAGGTGCCAGTGATACACGAGGACAGTGGCTATATGAAATTGTGTCATTAGATGTTGTAATACATATGTGCATCTACAAAGGTCATAACTGTGGAACTTATACACATTATTAAATAAACTAATAACATGGGAATTTAACCCACAGTTAATAGGACAATATATGACACAGAAATAGCTGTAAAATCTGTAGCAATTCTCAGGTATGAGTAGAATATTGGCACTTACTGTGAGTATCTATGGTCTGCCTGAGCACCTCAGTGGCCCTCCTTCAAAGTTCCTCCACATCACTCTGAAGCAGGTCATTATAATGGTGACAAATCTGCATTCTGGTGCAGTAGACCCCAGTCTTCCTTCTTTGCTCCCTCGTGATCCAATTCCATACATCAGTCATGGCGAAGTTGTTGGGTCTGGCTCTCATCCTCTGCTCCAAACCAAAGTAAACCGTCAAAATCTATGTAGTCTCCTCATTGGTACAGTTGGGTGCACCGACAAATTTCAGCCTCTTTGAAGTAGCCATCATGATCCTCAAGTTGAAGATGTCTGTAAAATAGAAACACAGTGAAATGCTCACTGAGGTACCATTCAGTTCACAGTTAGCAATGATCTGATTGGTAAAAGTATCAAAATCAGTATTTGAAAGTGGTGCTGATGTCATGTTATCAGATCATTGGAAGATAACAGGCATGTGCCACACATGGCACCGTTAATCGATCATATAGTGTATTTATGCAGTACGTTTCAGCGCATGAAGCCAATTTACATGGAGGTGCATAAATGGGATTCCAAAAACTTGAATTTTAATGAACCTCATTAATCATTAATTATGTATGGTGAAAATGGTACTTAAACAGGGTGCACATTAAGTACACTTTGATTCTGTAATTTGGAATGAGAGGTACATTGGCTCATACCTCTAAACTTCTTAGAGCAAGAAATCTAGACAAAGCCAGAAATAATGGGGGAAAGGCCCACAAACAGGGACAATTTTTAAATATTGCTCTTACAAACTTAGAAAGTAGATAGAACAACAAGTTTTGCATTATAATGGACTTTCTGAAGGGTATGAAGTCTGAAACTTAAATGTCTGTCATTGTTTTCTGATTTGAATATTAAATAATTTACCAATGATTTGCAAGGAAACCACTATTTTATGAAAAATGGACACAGAATAGGCACAAATCTGGAGATTCTACAAAAATCTGTACAGTTGAGTGGTATGTGTTTGGCTTGGTAGCATTTCTATTTTGATGATTAGTAAATGTCTGCAAGTCAGTCATTTCTAAATGTACCTGCTTAAATTAATTATTGCTCAAAATGTTATCTTTAACAGAAGTTGTTATAAATTGCTGCAGTGATGTTGTTTAAAACTTTATGCATACAGGTGTTGCTATTTTAAATAATTGGCTTCAGTCCCTTATGCAGTTGTATAGACAGATTTGTATTTCAAATGTTAATATATGAAGATTGATTTATGGATCATCTGCAATTCCTACAGGTACTTCCTTGCACTCTGTGATGTAAGTATGGAAATCTATGCTTTCTGACACTATCCATATCTAGTATGTGATCCTGATATTGCGGATATTAATTAATTAATTTTCTAACAAAACTGTTAAAAACATGTGCTGTTGCTGTTATGGATAGTTCTTCAGTGATGCTTCTTAACAAAAATGTTATCATACTGGCTCCATATACTAAGGATCTGTATTATCTGTGGCCTGTCTATCGATCCTGAGGTATTCCGATACTTTCTGTAAGCTGCTCAATGGTTAGTTGCTGTAGTATTTTAAAATGAATTGCAAGTAGACTCTTGTGGCATGATGCAGTTTTCTTTGGGCCTCCCATTCAACCTATATGTAGTGTCAGGGATTCTAATTCCACTTGAAAACTGTAATAATGTTGCAAGTTATGTTGATTTTGCAAATTTATTTATAAAGGCATTGTTACTTTTTGTATGTCACATTAGTATTTATCATAGATAGTGTTATATAGACCTTTGCCTCACACAGCAATGGATACTATTTACATGGACATATGCTGTTCACAGAATCAAATGTATAAATGGCCTCACACAGGAATATTATCACATGCATTTCACTGTTTTTCAGATGGCCAACTATCCTAGTGGTGACAACTTCTCCTCCCACGAAAATGACATCATAATTGAAGCTCTCCAGCAACATGGTCACACACTCCTAGGCCGTTCAGGAAATATAGTCAGGAGAAATGAAATCTGGACCAGTTACATCAACATGATCAGTACAATCGGAGGCCACAACTTATCCTGTGAAGCCTGTAGACAATGCTGCTTGGACACGATCCTTTATGCAGCCAACAGACTGATGCAATACGAGAGATAGAGGAATGTCACCAGTGGTGGACCACCCTTGACCTCCCCTGATGACATCACAATATTTCTGGCCTCACTACATACATCCCTAGTGCTGGGATTGAAATTGGAGTTCCAGGCCAAACACATATGTCTTTTTTCCATGACTGTGTATTGAGACAATCACTGCATATTGCTGTAGCATGCATATTCGTGTATTGCTGTTTTTGATTTACAGTAGCAGAGTTGAACCATGCACACACATCCACACAGGGTGAGGATGATGAACCTAAGTCTAATGGAGTGTATTGATACCAATGAAGTATAGACAGAGCAGTCCAAACAACATTTATTATGCTGTTTGCATCAATATTCATGGGTGCATCCACTTCCAGACTAAACCAGGGATCATCAGGTGAGTGTTGCCATACTGTTACTGTGAACACTTCCTTGTTATTGCCTCAACCTCATTTCACAGCACTGTTGGTTACTCTCATGTTGTTTTTTCCCTAATATTGTACACTACAGGTACATCCAGTTGAGACCTAAGCCATGCAGGTTCAAGTGCAGACAGACCAGGTATGTCACAGCAAAATTGTCACAGCTTACAGCAATGTGTAGCACACATGTGATACCTGACAGTTTTGTCAATATTTGTCAGCACAGTCCCATCTGGTATACAGTTGCAATGCACATCACATGAGCATTTGCAGCCTATGTTACAGTGTTGTATATGTGATGTCAGTATCCTTTTTTCTAAATACATGACTGTGCTGTCTTTCTCTTTGCTTTCACACTGCAGGATCCACAGTACAATTCACAACCTCTCCACAGCAGAAGTTTGTCAGTGGTATGCTATTAACTATGTTTGATACCTGTCATTGCTATCAGTCCTGTAGTTGTCTTCCAAGACCCTCTTCAAGAGAAATCTTGATGAGTGGATAGGAAATAGAAAATTCACCCTGGGGATAACTCCAGTGGCTCTACTCAACAGATGCACTGGGAACTAAGGTCAGGTGGCATGGTGCCAGGGTAATCCTATGGCTAGGCTTGTAAAGGCCCTATGGCCATTAGCCTAGTACACACCTATGAACCTATGAACCTATTAATACTGTGTTCTTCTTACCATTCCTAGGCCAGTCTCCATCAGCGTCACTGAGTGCACATAAGAGTGGTATGTGTATGTCTCACATTCTGTATGTTTTAACTGTGTTCACCTGGTTAAAGATGTTCATTATGTGATCAATAATGTTTTTTTCTCCTTACCCTAACATAGTTGAAACTAATTCCTCTTCAACAGCACCATCTTCCCATGAGTTGTTGTTAGGTGTATTTTTTTTTTTATTCATCATATATGTCATGTATGTTGGCCATGTAACCAAACTATATACTTCATTTATGTAGCTTCCATAAAACTTATATACAGTAGACCTCATATAAAGTCATTATTATTTGTAACATTACAGTGAGATAAATATGTCATATGTCTTTGATGCTATCCATCATGTGATGTAAGCACATTGTCCTGATCTGTGTCTTTGCATCTTGTACCACATCAACTATCATCCAGCAGCCTATTCAGTGATCATGATGTGGTTCAAGGTGTGTATCAGTATGGTAGCATGGCCCCTGGCACAGAGGACCTTGAGGTGTTTGGAGAGTCCATCCATGATGCTAACAGTGATGTTGCTGCAGCTGTAGTCTCAGATGTGGAAGCCAATTTGTCTAGCCATTCAGAGGATCCTGGCACAATGGATGTTGAACACGGTGTGGCCATTGATCAGCACACCACAGTTGGGACTGCTGCTGATGCAGTTCCAAAACAACCAGAAACACGGCATCATGGTAGATTCAGGCGAGCAGATGTAGTGCATGGCCAAGTGTCAAATGGTGTCCACCTCCTGCTGCAGGCAAATGAATGATCACAGCAACAGCATCGTTCAGATGTCCATGCACTTGTTCATGCCACAGATTGTGTGGCACACCAGTTGTGTCATGTATGAAGGACAAGAGAGCAGAAATCATGAGATTATGGCTGCATTGTCCCCACAGAATGAGAGTCTGCTAGTTGTAGCATGGTTGGGCAAAACCCTAGCCTCTACAGTACTGCAGCAGTGTCATACTACCATCAGGATTTTGCATTCCTTGACTATACTCAGCAGATTGCAACCTCAGGGAAGGCCACCTGTCCACAGAACCACCATTGGCAATCAAAAATCATTGTCTGTGGTCTAACCTACATAGAGTTCACCTGCTGGCTCATCAGCAGTGGTCTCTCCATTCTCAAGGCCTTCAACTCACAGTCTTGTTCCTTCATCTCAACATGGTGTTGTCACACTGTCCATCTCCTCTATCGAGCAACCAGGGCAAGATCTGTCTGTACATGGTCTGGGCAAAGCAGACCATGGTTTGAGACATCAGTAAGGTCACTCTAGACTACATTAGAGTGTGTCTAACACTGTAGTATACATAACTGGCTCATATTATAGAATTATCACTTTACTCTGATATGTGCCTTCTGATATCAACATTTCTGCATTATGCCTGTGTGGTTTCTCCTTTTTTCATGTGATTAAATCATAGAGATGTGTATGTGTAGCACTGATGTGTCCCTTGTTGTTTTCCATACAGAGATATAACAATTTCTGTGTGTATGAATAACTGTGTCAGTTGTTCCCTGAGTTAATGATCCATGTTGTGACACATTTTTATATGCTCAATGCTCATGTTGAGGCTTATGGTGTCATTGTGGGTGTCCTCTTCAGACATGTGGGGTTCTTGGGGTAGTTTACACACACCTGCAGCTGGAAGACTGCCAGGTGCCCTGGTTTGCATGTCATGCAGCATTGCACACACATGCTTATCATCTGTGTTGGCTTTTCAAGTGTGTATTGCTGTGCATCCCTGGATGTGTCCAGACATCTGTACCTATCTTTTACTACACCAGACAGACTCTGTATTGTGTCTCTGGTTGTTGTATGTGCTCTATTGTAGGCCTGCTTGCAGGATTGGATGGTTCGTGGTACCAGGTCTTTAGCCACAGCTCAAGTAGATAACCACAGTCACCTGTTGTGGGGAATAAAAACACTTTTGATCAGAATGGATATTATTGTGAGGGGTATTCTTAACTTGCATACTAGCTGTGTTACTGCACTCACACAGTAGTAGTCAGGTATTTCAGCATGCTGGAATTTAGCCCTCAGTTCACTTTCCCTCCAAATGGCAGCATCATGGTCACTTCCAGGGTGTGTTGCCATGATGTTTGTTATGCTGCCATCTGCTGCAAACACAACTTGGCAGTTGCTGGATGGCCAGCCCTTTCTGTTTATGCATTGGTTTGTTTCAGCATGTACTGATGTTTTGATAGATGTGTGTTTCCAGTCTATTTTACTGAGTACACGAGAAGTTTGTTATGCTGTAAAACTGGTGCATTACAGTTCTCTGCTCCATGGGGGTGGATGGAAACTGTATGTAGTCGTCCACCTTGTTGCACATTGATTCCAGAATTTTGTCACTATATTACTGTTAGCAGTCTTTGATGCTCTGACATCACCCCCCATGTGTCTCAGGAATGTTCCAGATGCAAGTACACCCAGGCTGAGACACACTTTGGTTTCAAGCGGGATTGGATTTCCAAACATGGTCTGTGCAGACATGTATGAAGCACACATGCTGCAGACAGCCTGCACCAATTGTCTGCCTAACCAGTATCTGTCAATTACTTGCTGGTCTGACAACTGGTTTACTTGTCCAGAATGGGGGATGCATTGCATCGGTCATGCCATTTGGTGCATTAATGAAGTAGTACAGGTTTACATCTCTAGATTGGATGTTTACTTCACCACTAGATCTATTTAGAAGTTCAAACAGTGCTGCATAATTTATGGCACAGAAGGCTAAATAGTGAGTACCCCACACAGATTAGGAGGGATAGGAAATTTAGTCTATCAGAGTAATGAGACACCAGATCTTTTTGGTGAAGAAATGTTGAGGTCTCCCTAGCTGGTTTAATTGCACAGCATGGTGCATGCCAAAGCCTGCACTGTATTCAGTGATAAACCTTATAATGGATGAATCAGCTGAAACATAAAGGTCTTCAAACCTTGAAGAGATACTGCAAATGAGAAGTTGTGCAAGGTAGAAGGATTTTATAACCACCACAGAGACTCAGTGCTCAAAGGAGTGTCTGTTATAAATGTACCTTCCCAGGTTCCTGATTACAGTGGTCAGTTTAAGAGGAATGTTATCTGTATGTTAAGTAGTTGTGATATTACATTTACAGAAGAAACCTGTATTGCATTTCTTGGTGCTGTGGATAAGCCCATGATTATGATGCTAAGCATTTATTTTGTCCGGCCCTTTACTGGAGAATTTGAGCATCAGAAAGGGAATTTATAACTGCCTTCAATTTGCAAACATCAGCAAACGTTGTTAGCCATAGTCTCCTGATATTAGCTTGCAAATCCAAGAAATATGTACCAAAAAGGAGGCACCACAAGACAGAGACCTATGGGATACCACTGGTGACATCATTCTGCCTGGAGCATATAACTCTGACCTTCATGGTACTTGGTTATCAGGCAACCAATTACCTATCCAGCAAACTATTTATGTGGAAATTTTGAGTTGGGAGAGTTTGGCAATAATCTGAGTGAGGGGGATAGTGGCAAAGGCCTTGGAAAGGTCCAGATAAGCAATGACATGGTCCCAGTAATTATATTCAAGAACTCAACCAGGTTGAGCAGGCATAGTCTACCTTTTACAAAGCTGGACTTGTGTGTATCCATGGATATAAGGTGACATTTATCAAACTTTATTGCTTCATAGAATTATTGGATCATAGGATCATAGGACATTAATAGGCTATTGGCCCTGAGGCCCTTACAAGCCTAGCCAAGAATTTAGCCCATGTTTTGACAAGTTAGCACCTGATGCCCCTGTCCAGCAGGGACATAGGTGGAATCCCAGGGGTGTTTTTTTGTTCCCCATCCAGTTATCCAGGTTGCACTTAAAAAGTGTTAATCAGGTACTCTGCTTGATATGGAGAGAGAGTCTGTTCCACAGTCTCTGGGACACAAATCAATCCCACCAACAAACCCTGTTAATGTCACAGACCAAGTTGAGGTTGCATGTGCAGCTTACACGGGCTGAGCTTGACTTGCAGATATGCAGCAATCCCATCAAGGCGGGGTCTGACATTGCTTTGTATGCCAGACAGAGGTCACTTCTGAGGAGTCTGTATGGAACTGAGTAGAGGGACAGGGTCTTTAGCCTATCTGTGTAGGGTAGATGTTTGAGGTCCTGAATTTTCCTGGTGAGGAACATCTATGGTCTCTCCAGTTGCTGCATGTGCTTTGTGAGGTACATGTCGACAGGGGCACTATACTCAATAATGGATCTTATAAGGGAAGAATACAGGGGTTTTATGACTTCATTGTCCCTGGATGAGATTCCCTTCCTAAAGAGGTGGGCCATGTAGAAAGCTGTCTGTGCAATAGAGGCAATATGGTGGTCAAAAGTCAGTTTGCTATCAACCTGGGTGTCTAAGTTCCATACGACTGATTGTGTACTTAGAACCTTGTTATTAATGTGATAATTCATGGGGAAATCACTCTCCCCAAAGGGGATGATGATGCATTTTTTGGCATTCAGTTTGAGGCTATGTTTCTGGCACTAGTCATTTGTTTGGGTGAGACCCTCTTGGAGGATATCCATATCACTAGGGGAACTGATGACAGTGCCCAGCTTGCAGTCATCTCCAAACCTGGTCAGCCATAGCCCACTGGTTTTGGCCTGCACCTCAGAAAAGTATATCCCAAACAACAGAGGCAGACTGTGCACCATCTTCCCCTTGTCCATGACTGTCTCAAAGAAGTCAACCAAATTTAACAGTCTTAATGAAACCAAACTGTGTGGGATTGAGTGTTTGGAGGTTGCCAATGTCCTTGTTAATGAGGTCTATGATAATCCATTCCATGGCATTGCAGATCAGGCTAGCTAGGCTGATGGGTCTATAATTTCCTGGATCTGTGGATGGTCCACCTTTGTGCAAACAGATGACAGTAGCTGTTCTCCACTTGGCCGGGACAAAGCCGGTACTCAGGCTTTAGTTGAATAAGGTGCCTAATGGTACTGCAAGTTCCTTCCTGACTTCATGTAGGATGCAGCCTGGGATATTATCAGGTCCCATGGAGGCTGTATTGTTTGCCTTTGAGAGGTCAGTGATGACTTGCTCCCTAGAGATAAGAGGAGGGTGGGCAGGTGCTGGGGCTGCCCTGATTTACTGATGGGAGACAAACGGGTGAAGTTTTCACTGAAACTGTCTGCCAGCAGGTTGACTGCTTCTATGGCATTTGCATCTGTGGTGTCCTTGACCACCAGTTCTGAGCAGATCTGAGTGATTCCTTTGAGATTGCGGACATATGTGAAGAAGGTCTTATGATTGTCTTTAGTATACGTGACCAGTTTGGACTCGAAGTTTGCTATGGAGGATGTCACTACTGCTCTTATTTGCTTGTTCAGGCTAGAGAAAACTTGCTTCCAATTAGGTACCTGCTCCTTCTTGGTCCTGGACAGCAATTTTTTTTCTTTTAATATAGAGTTTATTTATTGTAGATGTCCACCAGGCAAGTGAGGATGACTTTGTCCTGTCGGGTATTCCTGATTCCATACAGCTATATAAATGCTTGTATAGTATTTTGGTGTAAGTTTGGACATTTGTGCCAGTTCCTATGGAGGGGGATGGGGCTGTGTAGCTTTTTATACCTTCCATCAGGAGATTGTAATCAGCTTTGGAGAAGTTTTTTTCATTTGACCCTAGCTGGGGGGGACAGGTGAGATTGTGATTTCAAAAGTGACCGCTTTGCTGCTGGATCTTACTAGGGATGATGACACTGTAGGGATGCTGCAGTGGTTACTCATGTTTGTTAATCCCAAGTCCAAGATATTATCACCTCTTTTGGGGGTGTCAACCAGCTGGTCCAAGGCATTTGCATTGGCAAAATCAAGGAATTTCTGGGCATTTGTGTTTTGGCATGAGTAGTTCTTCCAATCTATGGTTTGATAGTTAAAGTTGCCCAGGATCAGGGTAAAGGGCTGAATCCTGATAGATTCAAAGAGATCCAGATAGGTGGAGTGGGCATCTTAAGTCAAAGTTGGGGGCCTGTAGTTAGCTATGATTTGAATAGGGGTCTTGTCAGCAGTTAACTACACCTGGAGTGTCTCCTGTGCATCATACTGTTTGACCAGCCTGGAGGTGTGTATGTCTTTAATATACATTGAAACTCCACCTCCTTTTGCTTTGCTGCCCACAGTTTGGGGTATGAATGTTCATAGGTTCATAGGTTCATAGATTAGTACTAGGCTAATTGCCCTTATGGGGCATTTTAAGCCTAGCCACCAACCCCCCGAATCAAACCTGCCTACTGTCTGTAAGGCAAAGGCAAACACCACCACCATTATGCCAATGCCAATGTATATGTATATATTATATATATATATATATATATATATATATATATATATATAATATATATATATATATATATATATATATATATATATATATATATATATATATATATATATATATATATATATATATATATATATATATGAATGTATGTTAGCTTGAGTAACCTGGTATAGCTGGGGTGCTCTTCCAGGGTTAAGGATGCTTACAATTAGTGCAGATTTATGCTTAGACTCCTAGTGTTTAGCAGCATGACCTTTAATTTGCATTTTGATTAAATTTTCATGTTGGTAATTTTGACCTCATGGCATTGCCTAAAAAAAGGTACTATGGGGAGGCAAGAGCCTTTGCCAGAAGCCTGAAGCCCAAGGGAGACAGATGCAGGCCATCTCTGGCAAAGCATCATGGTCTGTCGATTATGTCTTCCCAGGCTATCAGGTACTGGATCATTTTGGAATGACATCAGAAACCAAGACAATTGTTAAAGTGAATAATTTTCTGTTTGTAATGAGGCATCATTCTTTGTAATGGTAGAATGCTGCTTAAGGCTTGGGACATACCTGCCTGGGACACATATTGAATTAGCTCAATCAGGTCTCTCTTCATATAGTCCAGGGAGGTATATCTCAAGTCATTCATGCCAACATGGCTATGACAGAATCATAACAGCACCTGTTGTTGAGAGACTTGAGTGCATGTATGTTATGGTGGAGTCTGACATCTAAAAAACAACTAACGGTGACTTTCTCTTTATCCAGTCAGGTGAGGAGCACATCTGTGTGTCTCACAATGGAGTCTCCTATGACTAATATGGCGGCATTACGGTTAGGCCTTAGTGGCTGCGAGACACAGATGCGTGGACTATGTGTGGTGTGTGATGTGGTGGGCTGTGGAGTTTGACTGTGTTTTTGCTTTGGAAGTCTCTTTTATTTGGGTATGATTTTGCTGAGAACCTCCACATATGCGGGTGTGTGTTGTACAGGTGTGGGTGGTGTTTGAGGTGTGGTGCTTGTGTTGACAACCTTCTCAGTGCCAGATATACTGGTTTGTGAGGGAGAGAGCATAGACGCTAGGTTCTTAATGTAATTGCATCTCTCACAAATTGTGCTCCTAGGTGGTAATAGTAGAGGATTGTCTGTGTACATGAGGCAGTTGCTACACTGTCTCAGGATGCCCTTATCAGCTAGAGTGGAAGGATAAACTGTAGGAAATTGTCTATCCATATTTGTCAGAATCTGAGGGAGACAGGCCAGAGAGAGCTAAGGGGGTAAAGGGTGGAAGGTCTAAGATGAGTACTACTAGGTGATCACACAAGTGCTAAGAGAAAATTTGTAGCTGGAATACCACACAATGGGTTAAAAACAGTGCAGCTGTGGTGCACAATCCCCAAACAAGCCCAAACAAGCTCAAACATGAGGTTTAAATACCACAGAAAAATAGAAGATTCTAGTAACACAGAAATCTAGCCAATCCTGCTAGCCACAGCTTACTTTACCAATCAGCTTGTGCCAGACAAGGCCCAGACAGCCCTGTTACTCTCACTAGCAGAGAAGATAGACCCTTAACAACACAAGATGGCTGCCAGAAACACAGAAGGTAAACACAAGATGGCTGCCAGAACACAGAAGGCAAAATAAATCAAAAAGCACTCAGATTGGTCTTGAAGCCTCAGGAATTTTAGCAATGATATTTCCATATTTCCATAGCCTTGAAAATAATGCTAGTCAGACTAACAGGTGTGAAAATCCCAGGGTCAATAGAGGGGCCATCTTTATTGAAAGGCACTGCAACTGCCATTTTCCACACCACAGGGCATAACTAGTGGACAGGCTTAGGCTAAAAAGCTGATAAAGGGGGTTTGCTGTATAGGACTTAACATTTCACAGCAGATATGCAGGAATATTGTGAGGACCTGTGTAAGTAGTATTGTAATTTTGGAAAGAGACAAAATGACATGTTAGGAGATATGTGAGGGGGAATGAAAGGGACATAACAGAAGGTGTATGGAGTGAAGATGGGAGAGAATTTTCTCAAGAAGATCAAAAATATCCCTGGGGTCACAGAAGGAGGTACCATGGGAGATAAGTTCAGTACAGAATTTTTGGCTACTTCTATGTTTTCAAGTTTAGCTGAAGAGGGCACTATGGTTGTCTTTTGAATTAGTTGCAACAATAAATTTATGGTTGGTCTCACATTTCCTAATGGCAGGCTTAACAGACTATCTTACCAGTTTTAAATACCTTCTATGATGTTGAAGTGGGCATCATTTAGTAATGAACCACTAAGATGTAACGCACAGGTGTAAAGGAAGCAGTAGCACATCAACAGTTAAAATTTATTTTATTTATTTATTTTATTTTACATTTGTTGACCGGGATAGTCCGACTGGATATATGTCCATTTTCAGCGGAGGCCAAAATATAGACAAAGAATACAGGCAGAGATCAATGTACACAGTGTGCCGACTTACATCTGATTGGCAAAGACGTATCAGAAAATGTGAACATAGAATACAATCACATCTCATAATTCACAATGCTTAGACATTCAAATGCTATGAGGCATAGATACTTGGCTAAACAGCAGGTCAGGTAGCAAGATATGTATTAGTGAAGTTGTTAGTCAGGTTTAGAACAAGAGCACAGCCAATCAGATGTGAGGTATTTTTTGAGTTCTCTTTTAAGTAGGGGTAGTGCGGTTTCCTTGGTAATGGTAGTTGGGGGTAGATTCCAGATTTTACCAGTTGAGTTGGCAAATATAGCATCACCTGCAGAGTTGTTGGATTTTTGGGTCAGTATCATTAGTTTATGAGCGTAATGGCCTGGGGGGCACTACGAGGGGTGAGAATATTTTTGAGGGCAGGGGTGTTATCAGATTGATGGAGTATTTTATGTGCTACTATATGTAGAAGGGTAGGAAATGAAAACAATATCTTTTAATAAAAGAAAAAATGCAACAACTAAGTGCTTTCATCCCTTCATCAACAGAACTTCATCAGAATAACATATACATGACATAATTTCCTTTTATATCACCAATTCTCAATTAAAGCCATGATTAATTAATCACACTTAATTTATAAAAATATTTGTATTTTGTTGATTGTTCATTTTGGTTAGCATTACATCTTAATGGTTTGTTACTAAATGATTATTAATATTTTTCATTTTAACTGTTGATGTGTGACCACTTCCTCTATACCTGTGCATTACATCTTATTGTTCTTAATAGTTTTATTGTAATGCATTACACTAGTTTGTTGGTTATCGTTTAGTAGCAGCCAGGAGCTTTTTTGTTTTATTACAGTTTGTTGATGTAGTAGTTCTACAATATGGGATTGGTTTTAAACTTCCCAGCATGCTTGTGCCAGATTGGTACAGATATCTCAGTGCATCTATCCAAAACAGATTAAAATTTAGAGGAGTAAGTAGCAACCTCGTGTACAAGTTTTACAAGGGAGCTATGTCATTTCTGATGATCAGTAAGAATAGTTCTGGTAGTTAGCTTAGAGGATTATGGATCTCTTAAAAATCTGTTTCTTGTAGTCCAGTGATTCAAGGTTTGATTCCCTCAGCCTCCATTACCTGATTGTGTGACTCTGAGCAAGCCATTTAACTAGACACCATTCCTGGGCTGAGTCCGAAAAAGGTCCGTGGAGATCAGTGGTCTACTCTGGAAAACAAATAAAATATTAAAGAATTAGCTTTGGAGTAATCTCTGAATGGTAAGATGTTATCAGAGGCCCCAAAACTGGTTTTCACTGGGAAGATCAAAATAAGATTGTTGATTTCTTTTGACTGGGGAAGAGGTAACAGACAGGTTAGTACAACCAGGAGACATATTTATTGAGGACAAGATCAAGAAGTTTAATACCTCTGGTAGGCAGGGAGATAGTTTGTTCAAGCGTATTGGCACTTACAAAGCCCTGAGCATATTTGCTGTTAGCAGTACGTTGGCCAATTTATGTACAGGCAGTTAAAGTTAAACATAAAACAAGCATTTGGTTCAATTGTTAAATTTTGTAACTGGTTAAATTATTCTTCATGCTCTGAATTTTTCATAAATGTGGATTTATATATGTTTATAAGGTTATAATTAGTATTTTTATTTATTTTATTTATTTATTTAGTTATTTATATTTGTTGACCAGGAGTGTCCGACTGGACATAGGTCTATGTTCAGTGGAGGCCCGGGGAGAAAAGCTCCACAGTTAAAATAAACAGACAGTAGTTACATTGGATTACATAGTGATTAAAAATTTACATAGCAATTACTTACAACATATTTACAGATGAAGAACATAGCACATCAGTAGACAACTAGAATCTTTATATGTGAAGTACATAACAGACATTAACAAACGTTAAAATAAAAAGTTCCTGCTGTATAAGTACTAGGCTTATGAGCATCTGATCTTGCTATAATCAAGGTAGTTAGTGGAGTGGAAAGAAAGGTAGTGGTCGGATGGGGTGGGTGATATTAGAGTGAGAGTTGCAAGGGCATAGCCAGAATGTTTTAGGTGCACTTTTAGTAAAGTTTTGAAGTGGATGAATGATGGTATGGAGGTAATTGTGGGTGGGAGGGAGTTCCATAATTTGGCTATGGTGCAAGAGAACAGTGCTTCACCAGCAGAGTTATTGGCTTTAGTGATCTGCAAGTGATTTTTGTTGCTGGATCTTAGTGGTCTGGTAGTGAGATAGGGTTGGAGTAGATTCTGGAGGGACGGGACATTTAGTGGATGGTTTACTAGTTTGTGGGCGAGTGAGAGTTGATACCATTGAAGGATGTGAGGGAGTTCAAGCCAGCCCAGTTCAGCAAGTGAGAGACAGTGATGACTATGGTAGGATGCCCCTGTGGCGAATTTGGCAATTTTGTTGTAGCAGGTCTCTAGCTTGTTTAGATTGCATTGCCTTAGGTTGGTATATATTGGAGAGGCATAAAGTAGGGTGGAGATAAGGTGGGAATTTGCTATTGAAATCTTTGCTGCTTTGGTGAAAAGATGCTTATTTTTGCATAATGTGTATAGTTTTTTGTGGACTTTTTTTATGGTCATGGATATGTGAATGTCAAATTTTAGTTTATTGTCTATTTCCACTCCTAGCAATTTGGTGTGTTCAGTTGGGTATATAGTGATGTTTTCTTTTGTGTGATGTTACAGTGAGAGTTGTTTTGAGTATGTTTGGTGGGTTGAAAGATGAGTAGTTTAGTTTTGTTTGGGTTGAGTATTAATTGGGCATCGGATAACCAAGTTTCAACAGAGGAAAAGGCTTCCTGTGTGACTTTTTGCAGTTTGGGTAGGGACTGGGCTGAGCAGATGATGGTCGAGTCATCTGCGTATTGTATAAGTGTGCCATGTGTGGTGGCAGAGGCTAGATTATTTGTGGAAACAGAGAAGAGTAGGGATCCAAGGATGGATCCTTGGGGAACTCCTATGGAGGCAGGTAGTTGGGGAGATATGTCATTCTGCCATACAATGGATTGTTGGCGGTCAGACAGGTAACTCTGAAACCAGTTGGTGACTGATTGTGAGAAGGATAGGTTATTAAGGACAGAGATAAGTTGTTTGTGTGGGACCATGTCAAATGCTTTAGATAGGTCTAGGAAAGTAGCAGAGGAGAGATAGCCATTGTTTTTATGCTGAAGGATAGTGTTAGTAAAGGAGAGTAAGGCAATGGTGGTGCTATGGTTTGGTCGGAAACCATGCTGAGTATTGGAAAAGAGGTTGTTAGTAAGGAGGTAGTCTGAGACCTGAGAGTGTATGCATCTCTCAGTATTATTGAGTATAACTTGGATGTCAGCCATTTCCAGACTTGTACCATGTGAACTCTGGTGACAGACAATGGAGTTGTGCATAAATACAGAAACTCTCTCACAGTTGCTAGTGAATCTGAATGTATGATGGGCATTGTACCCTGGAATGTAGGAGGTGGTACTACTACAACAGAACCAGGTTTCTGTAATTACACAAATGCTGATGTCTTCAGTGTTAATGAAGGTCTCAAATTCAGAAATGTTGTTTAGGCTTCTATCATTTAGCTGTGTTACCTTGATATTATCCAGACTGGAGTTTCCTATGTTGGAAAGTCCATCAGGCAAACGATTAGCTGGCTCAAACAGCACCCTGTGCTGGTACCACAAACCAGTGCATTACCCCTTAAGCTCATCAACTGAAGAGAAAAAAAAACACTTCCCTGTAACTTTGTGATTGCTACATAGTAGTGATCAGCTTATTGGTCTTTCAATGAACAGCAACAAACCAAAAAAAGTATTTTCCTACTACTGGCATGCTCCCCATTCCTGCCCTAGCCATTCAAGTCATGTTTCTGTGCCTTGCCTTGCCTCAACCCTCCTTCCTTATTAAAAAAAAATATTTTAAACTGTAGCAAACTGCTTGCTACAAATGTAGCAAACAGTTGCTACATTTTATATCCTGCTTGTATGGAGCTCTACAGTGCTTAGGTTTTAGTTAAAGAAAAAAAATGTTCTTTTTTTTACTTTTATACTGTAGCAAACTGCTTGCTACCATGTACCAAATAGTTGCTACAGTTTACACCACAAATGGATCACTACAGCACTCAGGTCTGAATGCAAATGCATTACTGTTTTTTAAAAGCCAGTATTGTAATAAAGAGATGCGATCCAGACAGGCTGAACATGTCCCCTCCCCAAACACTTTGCACCCTGTCATCTGGTGACCTTATCATTATCATCTTCATCATCATCAGTCCCCTTTTTCCCACTTTTTCTACATGGGGTCAGGGTATGATGTTAACTGTCACCAAATCTCTCGATTCAGTGCCACACTCCTGCCTTCTTCAGCACTCATGCCTGACTGTCACAGATCTTTTTCACACAATCCATCCACCTCTTTGCTGGATGTCCTCGCTTCCTCTTACCTTCTTCCTGTCTGTCCCAAATCTTCCTCACCAGATTGTCTTCTGCTTTTCTGCACATGTGTCCAAACCACTGTAATCTGTCCTCTTTGATCTTTTCTGCAATTGGAACTACTTTGGCTTCTGCTCTTATGTCATCATTTCTTCATCTGTCCCACACTGTGCATCCTACCACCCTTCTCAGGCACTTCATTTCCATCACCTCTAGCTTCTTCAACTGTTCTGCCTTTACTTCCCAGGTTTCTGTACCATACAGTAGCACTGGTCACACCGCTGTCTTGTACACCTTACTTTTCAGCTTCTTTGGCATTCTTCTGGCATAGACTACACCTGACACTTTATGCCAGTTGCCTGCAGCCCTTCTAATTCTATATTTGACCTCTTCAGACTTCCCTTCTCCTCAACCACCCCTCCCAGATACTTGATCCACCAGGGGCAACAATATCCTAGATCTAGTCATTACCAATATGAGTGACCGGTGTTCCACACCTGAAGTCAACGCCTCATTGGTCCGATCTGACCATAAGCTAATTACACTAGATATCCACATCCTGCCTCCACCCCCCATTAATGAAACCATGGTAAAAAATTTCTCCAAAGCCAACTTCATGCTTCTTAAGACAGAAGTGGTGAACTTCATGACACCCATGCAGATGGACAATACAGTTACGACTACTGAATCCTACACAATTGCACTTTATAAGCACTTACATGAGTGCATGGATCGTGCTATCCCAAACAGAACCAAGATGCTATCCTCCAAAAAAAGGAAGCCAATCTGGTGGCCCCCTGCCATAAACAAACTGTACAACAGAAGAAAGAAACTCTTGCAAAAGAGAGTAAAATCCCATGATTGGAGGAGCTCCCTGGTCAGCCACAGTAAGAAGCTGCGATCCCTGATAAAATCATCCAAAGCTAGTTACGAAAACAAAATTGCCACTGATTCTAAAGACAACCACAAAGTATTATATAGCTATGTCAAGAATCTCAATGGCAGCACTCAGATCTGCTCTGAGTTACAGCACAACGGCACTAAATATACAGACCCAACTGATATTGCCAATATCCTGGCAGATAGGTTCAGTGCTAACTTTACCCCACTCTCACCCCCTAAAGAGCCCATCTCTATACCGGAAGAATGCAAAGTTCCTATAATCACGGCTACACAGGTGAAAAATACACTCTCCAAAGCCAAGAACACAGCATCCATGGGAACAGACAACATCCCAGGCTGCATTCTACATGAACTACAGAACAAACTGGCACCCCACCTAAGTACCATGTTCAATCATACCCTCACCTCAGGCTTTTTGCCTGCTGAATGGCACACAGCAGGTTATCCCACTCCACAAGGGGGGAGCCACTACAGATCCCGGGAACACTAGCCTGATGAGCCTGGTCTGCAAGGCCATGGAACATATCATCATGGAACTTATAAACAAAGACATTGGTTATCTCCAAACTCTGGCTCTCACCCAGTTCGGGTTTGTAAAAGGTAGATCATATCTCCTAAATCTGATAGACTTCTTTGAAGCAGTCACCAAAGCCGTAGACAAGGGTAAGGTGGCCAAGGCTTTTGACACCATTCCCCACTCTGGAATTATAGATAAACTCACTAAACCAGGTATAAATCCCTATGTCACAAGATGGGTTGCCAACTGGCTCACTGACAGAACCCACACTGTAAAAGTACCAGACTCCAAATCCAACTTCAGACCAGTGACAAGTGGAGTACCACAGAGTTCAGTCCTGGGTCCTCTCCTGTTTGGTATCTACTTCTCTGAAGTACAGGCTAACACAGAAGGTCTTTGGCTAATGAAGTTCGCAGATGACTGCAAACTAGGAGCAATAATCAAAACTCCTAACGATGTGGACATCCTACAAAAGGGCCTCACTGAGACAGATGCCTGGTATTAAAGCCATGGCCTCAAGCTCAATGCAAAAAAGTGCATTGTCATCCCCTTTGGTAAAAACTCTGTACCCATGAGCTACAATATAGGTGGTAGTATACTTAACACCGAAAGTGTGATAAGAGACCTTGGGACACAGGTGGACAGTAGTCTCTCCTTTGATAATCACATCACCACAGTAGTCAGGAAATCCTTCTACATGGCACACCTCATCACAAAAGGTTTTGCATCCAGGAAAAGAGGTCATTGTTCCCCTCTACTCATCACTCATTAGACCCATTATAGAATATAATGCCCCTTTTGGTATGTACCTCACAAGACATCTAAAACAACTGG
Source organism: Protopterus annectens (assembly GCF_019279795.1). Taxonomy (NCBI): domain Eukaryota; kingdom Metazoa; phylum Chordata; order Ceratodontiformes; family Protopteridae; genus Protopterus; species Protopterus annectens. Next base: position 814,920,751 of record NC_056733.1, read on the forward strand.
AAAGGCCACAGAAATACCTCACAAAGAGGATTACTGGCCTCAAATAGATGCCCTATGCAGACCGTCTCAAAAAACTCCAGCTTTACTCCGTCGCATATCGCCTACTCAGAGGTGATCTCTGCCTAACATACAAAGCTATGTCAAACCCAGAGCTGTTGGACATGCTCCACTTAAAGAAATCCCAATTCCTCTGAGCTACATGCTCTAGGGACCTAAACCTTGTCACCACAATAAATTGAACATGCCAGAGGGATAGATTCCTGTCCCAGAGACTTCCCATATTCTGGAATAAACTACCTATCTATATCAAACAAAGCTCCTCATTAGCACTCTTCAAGAAAAATCTTGATGATTGGATGGGAAATAGGAAATTCACCCAGGGGATCACCTCTGTGCCTCTACTCGACAGTGGCACAGGTCAATAATTTTCTTGGGTGGCAAAAGCCAGGGTGCCTTTTCCGCTGGGTTTGTATAGGCCCCAGGGCCAATAGCCTAGTACCTACTTATGAACCTATGAACCTATGAAGCTGTTTACCTGTTCCACTGTCTTCCCTTCTATCTCTATTCTGAGCTTCTTCTGATTTCCCCAATTTACTGCCATTACCACTATCTTATCTGTGCTTAAATTTCATCCCATGTGCCTTCAGTTTTGCATTCCATTCTCCTATCCTTTGGTGAAGTTCTAGCTCAGAGTCTGCCTATAATGCCACATTGTCTGCATACAGTAGCTCTATTGATCTGTCCCCTCTGACTTGTTTGGTAATGTAGTCCATCACTAGTATGAACAGCAGTGGGCTCAGAGCTGAGCCCTGGTGTACACCCACTCCCACTGGGAACCCCTCTGTGAGGCCGAATACTGTTCATACTTGAGTCATTGGGTCCTTGTACATAGCTTACACTAATTCTACCAATGTTTCTGGCACTTCAAACCACCGCAGTACTGCCCAGATCAGCTTTCTTGGGACCTTGTCATATGCTTTCTCTAAGTCTAGGAATGCCCAGTTGGATTCTCTCCTCATCTGTAGCTTCTTCTCAAGTATCTGTCTCACTGCTAACATCAGGCCAATTGTGCTGCATCCTGATCTGAATCCAAACTATTCATCTCCCATCTTACATTTGACTACTCTGCACATCCGTTTATCAATCACACTCTCCAGAACTTTTATGCAACATGATAGGAGTTTGATGCCTTTGTACTGCCCACAGTTGTGGATGCCCCCTTTGTTCTTGTACACTGGCATGAGTATGCTTATTCTCCAGTCATCTGGGATCCGCCTTTCTCTCCATACTGCTATTACGTTCAGGAGCCATTTCTCCCCAATCTCACCCAGCATCTTTATCATATCTGCTGTGACCTCATCTGAGTCTGCTGCTTTCCCTGACTTCATCTTCCTTAGTGCTGTTCTTACGTCTTGTAGGGTGGGCTCCACTTCTTTTCTCATTGTAGGCTGTTTCTGGTGCAGTACAGCTTTTGTGGGTTTTTCTTCATTCAGAAGCTGCTGGAAATACTCCTTCCATCTACCTTTGATGCCCTGTGGACTGGTGAGCAGGTTGTTGCTGGCATCCCTAATGAAGGGTGTCTGACTATATTCTTTTGCCTTGCAACCTGATATAGCTTCTTTGTGCCACTTGCTGAGTCACTTTCCAGAAGCTGGTAGAGTGCCTCTGATGCTCTATTCTTTGCTATTGCAACTTCTTTCTCAGTCCTTCCTAGCCTGGTCAGTTTTTTCTATCTTCTTCCTGCACTCCTTCTTTCTTTTGATGACTTCCTGGACTTCTGCATTTCCTTATGTACCTTATTTCCATACCTGGCTCGACCACATATCTTTTCTGTAGTCCTAACACATGCTGTTTTTTGGCGCTGACATTCTTGTTCAACTCCAACTATTTCCTCCTCTTGGGGTGCTAGAATCCTGAGTGATTCCTTGAACTGTTGAACTTTCTCTCCAGTCAACTTCCAGGTCTTCAGCCTGGTTTCTGTTGACCTTAGAGTCTTTCTGTGACCGCTGCTGATTGTGGTGGCAGCTAATGATTTATGCTGTGGACCAACTGTTTCACTGGGGAATACTTTACAATCATGGATTTTACCCCGGTGCCTTCCTTACTAGGAGGAAGTCTACCTGAGTTGCATGTTGGCTACTCTTGCATGTCATCTTGTGACTGTCTCTCTTTCTGAACCATTTGTCTACTGTTAAGCCATTTACTAGACAGATATCTAGAATGGCTTCTCTTTCTTTATTCCTGTTGCCCCACCCACCCATGTGGACCTAGGCCTTAGTCCTCATATCCTGTCCTGTCTATCCCAATATGCATTCAAGCCACCCATTATCAACACCAATTCATGCTGTCCTGCTTTATCTAGTAGGCCTTGCAACTGCTGTCTGAATGTACTCTTTTTCTCACTATCACAACCCTGCTGTGGGGCATAGGCTAAGATAATATGAATACTGCCCTGTTACACTGGATTCTGATTGCCATGAGTCTATCATTAATTCTAATGATATCCCTGCCTTCTGAGGCCTCTCTCTCACCACAATTCCTACACCATTTCTAGCCGGTCCACCTTCTGAGTAGTAGAGTTTGGATCCCAAGCCAAGTGGCTTTGCTGCACTACCCTTCCATCTCATCTCTTGGATAGGATGGCATCCTCTGCATCACCATGTCATCCACTTCCAAGCTGCATCCAATCAGTGAACCTACATTAAGCATAGCAATTCTCAGTTCATGTTTGGCAGGGTGGTTGGTTTTACATCCAGCTTTCACTCAATAGAGCTATCCAGAACCTTGGCTGGGCAACTAGATACCGGCCAGTAGCTTATTGACCCAGGGCTGCTGGGCACACACTGGCCAATAGGGGCACATAAACCCCTGCCACTGTTAGCAAGGGTCCTTGACATAGGCCAGGCCCTCAACCCACTTATCACCCCTTGCCCATTTTTGTTTGGCAACATTAGTCAACATGACCAAATCACCTAGAGCCATATTTTACACCATTGAGTGGCTAGCCCTGCCACAGCATGCAGTCTGTGATCTCCTATCCTGGACACAGTAGATGCCCAAAGCAGTTGGTCTGTACAACTCTTTCCTAATAGGACACCATGTAGAGTCTGTGCAGCTGCTGCCCACAGCTCCATTGACTGGTGAGTTTGAGATAGAAATAGCATGTTTTTCAGACATGGGAGAAACCTCACAGAGACACAGGGAGAATGTGTAAACTCCAAACATGCATTGGTTAGAGGTCAGGCTTGAACCGTGTACCTTGTGCATGGGAGGTGAAGACCTTAACCATTATGCCATCTGGTGAACTATACATTAAAAATAAATAAATAAATAAATAAACAGTACTATGGGAGTAGCAAAGGTTTTGCCAGTATATGAAAACAAAGGGTGAAAGAAGCCGGTCATCCCTAGTAAAAACAGGTGGGGTCTATTAAACTTTTCATTCCATGCAGACCCACACTGGATTGTCTGAGAATGATGCCAACCTACAAGGTTATTGAAGCCAGTTATTTTATCCTTGAAATCAGGCATCATTCTTGGCGAAAGTAGAATGTTGCTCTATGGCAGGGCCTTTCCTTCTTTGATGACATGAGCTGAGCTCTACAATGTCTCTCTACATCTCCCCCAGTATGGAATGACAAAGATCATTCACTTCTGCTTGGGTAACTACAAGGTCATAACTATATTTCAAGTGGAGTAGGGATCTAAGGGACCTACTGACATCAACAATCCTTACACCAGAGTGACAGATAACTAAAACACTATCCTTTGTCAACCTGGATATTGTTATATATGCATGTATGTATTTATGTATGTCTCATAATAGAGTCTCTAATTTCATTAATAATAATATAATATAATAAATTGTATTAATAATAATAATAGTAACAATAATAATAATTATAATGTCATTTGTGGAACATGCTTCAAACTTATGAGACCTTAAAGTTACAGACTTGCAATACAGGTGACTCCCAGTAACAGCAGAGATGGGTGTGATGTTAGTATTTGTCTTAGATAGCTAAGGTTAGCTCACTGGAAGTTTAGGAAGCTTAGCAAGCTTTATCAAGGATTTATTTTCTACCTCAGCATATGTAAGAGTAAAGTTTAGTGCTGTGGTGATGTAGTATTGTTGCAATGCTGTTTACTGAAAGTGGGTGGGATGGTAAGACTATCATCCAATTTAAATAATTAAGTGCATTTCTCACAGGTGTACCCAGTATGTGTTAAAAGTGGTCTGTCAGTAAACAAGAGGCAGTTACTTTACTGTCCCAGAAAATCAATTGCTAGTAGGCTGGCTAAAGATAAGGCTAAAATAGCTGGGAATCCATGGTGAATGGTAATGCCTTTTTTTTCTTTTGAAGAGGGCATTTATTGCACAGATAACAGCTAATAGAATTAGCTATGAATATAAATTTAGAAGCAGTGATGGCTGAGGACACAAACGATAACAAGCATAGGTGCAATGAAATAAGGGTTCATTTTTTCGTAAGATTTTATCTGGAGATAATTGGGTACACCTGTAGTTAATTATGGGTATTCAGTATTCCTGTTCTATGGAATTAGTTCAGGGAGACTGCCCCCACTGGGTGGGAACAGTGAGGTCAAATTAACATAATGAGTAGAGTAGATGGTATGACAGCAGCTGTATTTAAGAATGCAACAGGAACATGGTGGGAGAGCAGGAAAAAAATCCAGATGGCAGTCTGTTTTATGTTAGTCTTTCCAGTATTTTTTTTTCTATTGAAAACCTTGAAATGTTTTATTTTCTCTTTAACTAAAAACGTGCGACTCTAGGTCATGGCAATTAACTTCTAATCCCTATGACTTGCCAAGACACAACTTTGTTTTCTCTTAGGCAGAACTTTTAATATTTTAAGACACTACAATAAAACAGACACTGTAATCAAGCAAGCAATAATATGAGAAGCAATATAAAGAAATACAGGAGTCGATTTAATGCCATAGTCTGTTCCAGTGAATTTTCTCTTGAAAACTTTTAAATGTTTTCATTTTCTTTTGAATGATAATATTATTCTCTGTCTCCGCCCTCAGTTCACAGGGAGCTAGAAAATACTGAACTCTAGCTCCTCCTTGGTTCACAGGCAATTAACTTCTAATTCATATGACTCGTTGTGAGACAGAATTTTGCACTCCTAACTAGAATTTTTAATACTTTAACACAATGCAATAAAATAAACAATGCAATCAAGCAATAATTAATTTAATATACAACATAAGGACAATAAGCCAAGAAAATGACCTTTCCCACACAGCAGTCTATTCTATGGCAGAGGGTCTCGCAGAATTTGCTCTTGAATACATTGTTTTTTTTTTCCTTTAAATAAAATACTGATCTCTACTCCTCCCTACTTCACAGGTAATTAACTTTTAATTCGTATGACTCCCCAAGAGACAGTGCTTTAATTAATAAAGTTTTAGAGCTAGTGTGCAATTTCTCATAACCAAGCATGCACACTAAGGAATATAGGTAACCAGAATGCACGTTTTAATATCAGAAATTGACTCTGTTATTTAAATATTATAATGTGAAGCTTTCATCTTGCTTAACAAGTGGTCAAGTAAATGCATAAAACCAAGTTTTATACATCAGACCCTGTGCACTTTATATTAACATATATGACCTCATATTTGGGTGGCAATCTTAAAAAGACATTAATGGTTAATGCTCTGAGAATTAATAATTGTAATATTTTGAACATCAGAAAAAGAGAAATTTATGACTGTTTTTCAACAAAAGTCACATGAATGATAAATACATCCCTAGCTCATCCATGTTTATCCATCATAATCTATATCCTAGATATACTTTTCCATAAATCTCTGCAGTCTAACTCTTGCTTATTTGTTACAATGTTATCTCCAGGATATAAACGCAGTACTTTTGCCTTAAATCCAGATGCTTCCATCTCTGGTACGTTTTATTCTGTGTCTAATGTGGGTGCTCATTATATTACGACAGCCGCAATGATTACTCAGCACAATAATAGACTGAGCTCGCCAAATATGAGTATTTTTCATAGGTAGTGAAGAGTATCAATAATAATCCCAGCTGCAATCCTGTGCAGGGCTCCCAGATTGGTTCTCATTTTACAAAAGATGGACAAATCATGATGAGAATGTGGGCCTGGATTTTGGTTCCATAAATGAACTGCAGTCTCAAAGAATAACTTAGCCAACTCAATCACTGCATTTGGGCTACTGGAAAGCAACTTATCATTTATTTGACCGATGACAAAAAAAAAAAAAATATTCAGAATTTTTTACACAAATGTATCTAAATTTGGCTAAGTAACATAAATCTAAATTTAATTGCTATTGCATTATGTATAAATGAGAAATTTGCATCTGATGACCAGATATTCTTTTGTTAAACAGCGTAGTCAGCCATGGAACTGAAGGGAGAATTGAGTCACTGGTCACTCTTTCTCCTCTACTTGCAGTGATTAATGAGAGACACTGGACATGAGTAGTGAGCAGGGAAAGCTACCCATGACTGCTGATAAAATGAACTTGGAAAGTGGAAACTAAAGGGACATAGGAAACAACCTTGCAATGTCCATACTGGTTTACTTTGCTTAAGCCATTGTCAAGGATATTACAGAGTTTTTACCTTGTAAGGAATTTTTCTTCCTTCATCTATGTGACTAACCTAATGTCTCCTCTACCTTCACCCATCTGATTACTCCTGAAGAAGTGGAGTTCAGTCCCTATGCTGAATTCTCCAATCCGTCTGTATTTTCTGGGACATACTGGGCTCATTGGGTAGAACAAGAGTTCTGTGAACCAGTTGTTCACTGTGCACATTGATCTCACTGTTAACCCCATTCTCAGTGAAGGTTGGGCTTTTCTCCTGTCTGTGGCAACAGCCCTATGTCGCATTCATTCTCTGCTTTTGATCTCACCAGCTCTACATTTCTATAAAGGTAAGGGTTTTTGTGTTAGGAAGCAAACTGGTAAGTTACTTAAGCATTAAGACCATCCAAATTCAGCTCCCTGTAGTGGCAATGTGAACATCACAGATGCTGCCTGTGGGAAACCACATGTGCATTACTGTGCATGGAGCCCTTGGAATCACAGCACAGGTACTACTAGACCCACTGCTTGTAGCAATACATTCACCCTGTAGCAGAAGTCACTTACATAGTGTGACGATTGTACCTCTCTCCTCTCAGAGCAGGTGAGTGAGCAACAACCGCTCATTCCCATCCTGCACTCATATTGCCAGTCAAATTCAGGTTGTTTGTTTCATAGTCAGAGTTTCATATATCTAAGCCATGGGGCCAGGATTCCTTCTAAAGAATTCTGATAGGTTCAGTTCATTGACATATGATCCTAATACCGTTGAGTCACCAAAACTGTTCAGTTTTATCTACTTGTTTAAATACAAGTGTCGACTTTAAATCACTAATATTGCAGAAGAGCAAATTATCTTGATGGCACTTCTGAGGAAAACATGTATGTGCTAGGTGCTATTCTTAATGTTCTTATGTTTTCTCTCATCCTTTTATACGTTTGGAAATATAATTTTTCAGTATTGATCATTACGAGTACAAGCGCATTCGATCAGGACAGTCTCTTTCAGAAGTCTTCATATACACACACACAGATACACATTACACACACACACACACACACACACACACACACACACACACACACACACACACACACACACACACAAACACACCCACACACACACTGACACGCACACACACGCACACACATGTACACGCACACACACACACACACACACACACACACACACACACACACACACACACATACACACACACACATACATACGTGTGTGTGTGTGTGTGTGTGTGTGTGTGTGTGCATCTGTGGAGATTATATTACAGACAGACATACATACATACATACATATAAACATACCCAGAAGACTTAACAAAGACTAGTTGCGATTCTAAGGTTTGCTTGTTATCTGTTTTTAAAATCATGAAGAATGAATCCGTGGAAGAGAAAATTTATCACAGAAAATAAAAATCAGCTATTTATTATCATCTGATTTACTATTTAGCATTGTGAAGTTATCTGATTGTTTTTGCATAGAATTGTTCTTAACCATAATTTGGCTGTCCCAAAGTTTTGTTTTGTTGACGCACAAGTTTATTTTCTAAGGTTCAATTGAGACATTTATGGATTAGATGGGATTATTAGCAGCAGAATGGGTCAACTGAAACAGACATGCTGAAACATAAGTAATGCTGACAGCAAGTTTTCTATCAGTCACAGAAAGGCTTACCTGCATCAAGGGGCATTCACCTTAATTTGACTGGGCAGCTCTCTTCTTAATGTTCTTCTTATGAAGTGTCAGCTGACATTTCTTCCTGGAATGTACATTCAGTCATGTGTTAACATACTCTGTCACTACTTACCCATTTTATTTCTGTTTCATTACAGTTGTTAAAGAAGAGCAAAGCACTAAAGGCAGCTGCCAAACCATTACATTTTCAAGGAAGTGATATTGCAATTGGCATTTTACAGGCTTCTGAAATGTTTTTAAGCTTCAAAGTCACAAGACGTTATAAGGAATGCCCATTTAGAGATTTCTTTCACTGAAACTGATCTTTAAAATAGTCTTTGTCTCTTATTTTCTAATATTTAAATATGATTCTTATTCAGTACATATCATGTTCTAGATAGGCTCTATAATATAGATTCAGCCCAGACCAGTAAGTCAGAATAAAGCTACAATGTACAGGTTAGAATGCAACAATGAGCAATCTAATGCAGTTTTGATTACCCTTTGTGGATGATAAAGATGAAAGCATGTGATCAGGCAGATCAGGAAATATACCATTTATTTGGGAGGACCTGTGATATTTTATGTGCTTAAAACCAAAATTAATATGAACTGAAATATATATTATATATACTCTCACCCTTACACACATACATAAAACACACATGCACACACACACACACACACACACACACACACACGTGCTCATGCACACACACACACACACACACACACACACACACACACACACACACACACACACACACACACACACACACACGCACACACGCACACACGCACACACATACACTCACACACACGCACACACACACACGCGCACACACACACGCACACACACACACACACACACACACACACACACACACACACACATACATATCCCTAAACTCTGTCTCATGCAGACTATTGATGGGTG